>NW_025064868.1:0-150723 GCF_014595645.1 Diaporthe citri
TAATTTATCTTTAAGAACTTAATTTTCTTATAAAAGCATTATTAATTATTAATTTTTCTTATTATATCCTTTTTAAACCTTTTTAAAGAATAATTATTAAGTTATAATTAAGTATTTTTATAAGTTATAATTAATAAAAGTAACTTATATTTCTTAAAATACTTTAAAGGTTAAAAAAACCCTTTTTTATAACTTAATAAGTATTAAAGTAATTAATTTAAGTTTTTTAATTCTTATAGCATTATTAAAAATAAATATAAATATTATTTTATTAAAGTTTTTATATATAATTGCACTTATTAATAATTTAACTATATTAATTAATTATAAATTAATTCCTTATTATTTAAAAAGTATATACTTTTCTTTAAATATTATAAATCTTATCTTTTAATAATAATAAAGAAATAATTACTTTTTAATATAAATATTATTAATATAAAAGTTTAAAAGATTTACTTTCTTTTTATATATTGCTTTAAAGTTAAGAAATACCCTTAAATTAAAAGGTTATAATATATATAAGGTATATAGCAATAAATAAAAGTAATAAATCTTATATAAAAAGTATTTTTATATAAACTTTAAAATATAATAACTTTTATATTTATTTATTATTAATAAATACTACTTTTTAAAGATATTTAGCTTTATTTAAGAAATAAAGATCTTTTATAGCTACTTAAATATTATAATATTATTTATTTAGCTATTTAATATTATTATAAACTCTTAATTTTTTTAATTCTTAAAAATTTTAAATTATTATTATTAAATTAATTTCCCCTTAAAAATAATAAAGAAAAGGTATAATTTATTTATTATAAAGATATACTTAAGGAAAGAAGTTTATATATATAACTTATAACTTTTTTAAATAATAACTTTCCTTTTTTTAAATTTTAAAATAATATTATTCTTCTTTTTATCCTTAGCTATATTCTTTTTATTAATATTATAATAATTTTTTAAATAAATATTTATAATTATTAATAATTAAAGAAAATTAAATTACTTTTTAATTATACTTATTTTTACTTTATTTACTTAGCTTAAAGTTATTTAATAACTTTATATATTTTAAATCTTAGGATTTTTAATAAAAAAAACTTTTAATTAATGCTTATTAAAGAGTAATTAATATTTTTAAGAAATAATTACTTAAATTATAAAAAACTTTATTTTAAAATATATTATTAATAGCCTTAATATTATTTAATTAATTACTTAATTAAATAAATATATTTCTTAAATTTATAATAACCTTATTTAAAATTTTAAGGTATTTAAATAGCTTTAAATATTATAATAATAATTATAAAGTATAATTCTTAAAATATTTTAATATAAAAAGGCTTTTTAAATATTAATATTAGCTTAAATTGCCTTAAGTATTATATTTATATCTTTTTTTATATATAACTTTATAATTAATAGATAATAATATATTAAAAGTTTAAAGAAAAGAAAAAATTCCATTATAAAGAAAATGCGTAATATATAATACGGTGGACTTAACGCGCACGCGGGTATGGAGTGGGCCGAATCAGGGGGTGGGCCGAATGTGCAGACCCTAACTTAGGTGTTCTATTTGGAAGTCAACATGATGCGTGGGAGTGGGTTGTCTGGCTTGGAATGTTGAGACCTTGACATTCTTGACATTTCATGGTGCCTAGAAACTACACGGTATCTACCTTTCCGACAATCTATACCCATATTTGAATCTCCTCAATGAGCTATGAGCCACTTGGCAGAGCCACGTTGGCAGCACCATGCCCACATACCCCTGACCATTGTATATAGGTAGCTTGTGACTCCCCAAAGAATGTACTATCCTAATCGGTCCTCTCTAGCAGTAAGAAAAAAGCCCGACACAACTCCTGACTTCGGTAATTCTCGTTGCTCCTTCGTTCACCTCCACTGGTGCATATATATATATCATCGCATGTTTCCATGTCCATTGATGTGATCCCTGCCTCTGCGGTATTGACTGTCTCCGATGGAAGAACTCGGCTTCACCTTGTATATCGTGCAGGCCTCCAGGTTGCTAAAGTCCGACCACGAGGTTGATTGGAGATTCCCTTGCCTTTCCACATCCTCACCAACACTCCCTGGGCAGCTTCGGGTTTGTTGGCTATATGCGCACGTAGGCCCAAGGCGTGGCCTACTGCGCCACGCTCAGCAGCTGTCTCGTCTCGCTGTTGGTTTTGGCCTTGCCGATGGGCCAGGCGCGGGCGGTCATGGCGGATCCCCCTACCACGAGGCCGGCCACCACACAGTGCGCAACCGCCACCATAGCGAAGATGGCCGGCCGGCCGAGTCCCAGGCTTATCGCCAGCGCAGCCGATGCCACGCCGGCCAGTGCGACGGAGGAGTAGGCCTTCATGGAGCCGGGGACGACGAAGTCCTTCCAGTGCGGCGCGGAAAAAGTGGCATCGTCGGTGTCGAGTGGCTCGAGCCATGCGAGGCGGCTACGGGAGGAGGGCATATTGATTCCCCTTGGTTAATGAAACAATTTGTCGTGGGGGCTTGGTTTTCCTGTTTCGATCAGGAAGAGATATTTCCTTTGATCTTGAGCGATTGCGAGACAGCTTTTTCACTGCGGATCGAACGAATGCGCCGGGAGGGGGGTTTACAGACAAGTCGGTAGAAACCCACTGTATTTACGATCCCCGACGCGGCGTCAGCTTAGATGTGTGACGCTTACTGATTGGGCCTCGGTCTTTTGCGTGAGTGGTTGGTTTCCGGCATCTTACACTCGGGGTTGGCGCCCGGGCCCAATTAAGTATTACCCGACTTTCCTATCATTACGTAGGTGTTCTTTTTACTCGGCGTGCAGGGCGAGGGGGTGTTGTGACCACCGCAGATAAACTTACAGCATATGCCAAGTCGCCGCAATCTGATCATCACAATGGTTGACGGGACAGACATTTCTTCGTGCGATGACCCCATGATCTCCGGGCTGAAATAGGTTCTCACCGATATTATCCCATTTTTAAATTTCTGCGGACATGAGTGCTAAATTGACTATCGTGCAATTTTGGATACATCTTCCAGTTCAAGTCGGCAACAAGGAGAAGGTAAGCGACATGAGCTGGTCTGTCACGGCCAGGCGCCTCGCCATCGTGCCCGAATCCATCCACCGTGACGTGCCGACCAGCTGCTTCACCAGCGCACGGAGCCCACAGAGCTGCAATTCCAGCAACTTGGAGACAACCATGCGGAGCTCCTCCCACGATTCAACCTCATAGCTACCAAACCCAAAAGGCTGGATGTTGCCGCAATTCTCTGGGTCCTTTTCTCTGATCGCTGACACCATACCGTGACAAACGCGCGCCAGCTTCTCGACGAGGAATGTGAGGATGATCATGTTCTCGATGGATCTCGCACAGTCGTTGCAATCCAGCGTGGTCTTGACGTGGCGCAGAGCCTCTCTGTGGGTGGCCAGAACAACGTCGAACTTATAGGCAGAGGCTTGACTGCCTGCGCTGGCGGCGGCCTCGCCCAATATCACTTCGACCTCGTCCATGATCAGAATCGTACGGTGGAGGCAAAGGCATGGCGAAAACGTCAGGGTGGTAGGATTTGAGACGTGGCTAGAGCCGTACGGAGCGTCTGCTAGGATCTGTTGCTGCTGCCTCAAGCCTGGCACTTCGGCGGAGACTTTGAGGCCATTATCGTTGACTCGCGGTGTTTCAGATGTTGATGTTTGTGGGTGTTGGGTGACAGACCGTTGAGCTTCACAGTATGCATTCTTCAGAGTCACCAAGTCCAGGGGAAAGCTTGGTGCGTCACCCCCTGTACCCAAAAAATCGTCAAAATGACAAGGCGATGCGATGGCTTCGCTTCCGGCACCCCAGCTTTGAGCCGATACACCTGTTGCAGACGATGAAGGTGAGAATTCCGTAGCACAGTAGGAAGCCTGTGATTGTACTTCCTGAAGTTCCTGGGATGATTGCGCTTGCGATGGCCCCTGACCCGGCAGCTTGCCACCGGTGCTACTTCCATCCGCATCTTTCAGCGTTGTCGCCGTCTCGTCGTCCGTACGGAGAGTGAACAGCCGCTGTTCATGGTGGGAGTCTCTTGCATCCAAAGTCGAATTTTGATCCTGGGACATGCGAGTCCTCTGCTTGTATCGACGCCCGATTCCTCCCAGGTCATAGTCGCACGTCCTCGAGAGGTCTCTGCACCGCTGGCAGCCAGATCGATCACCCGTGCACTTAAGCTTCTTTGCCCGGCAGTAATTACACGCTCGGAGAATCAATTTCCTTCCGGAAGCAGGATCGATATCATTGTGTCTTTCTGTCAGTCCCCCGCCGGCTCCTATCGTCCAGCTTTTGAACATGGCGTGCGCCGCCCGGAGGCTTCACAGTGCGTGTTTACTGCCGAGGGCAAAAGTGCAGGCACAAATAGTGATCCTGCACAGTGGGGACATGAAAGTTGTCAAGTTAATGCGGCGTGACCATGCGGACTGGAATACAACGCAGGCAGTCCTGCGGTATCCTCTTTGACAGGGGAAGAAGTGAGGGCGCGTGTCTATATGGGTGCAAGCAGCCTGAGGTTTCACAAGACCATGCGAAGACGAGGTCTCAGATTTCGTCGACAGCATAGGTCGTCAGACGAGAATGTGTGATTTATGTGTGATTTGCTAGGAACCTGCGCCACTTTCACATGGAGGCACAAGCCACAATGCTAGATACGCGGATCACACGGAAGTCTCTTCCAGATGCGGCCGCCCATCACCACGAACATATGAAGATGGTGCCATGGGGTCTAAGTACATGAAAGCATGGGGGTGTCTGTCATGGCTTTTGGTCTCGCCCATGCCTGACGGCCCATCTGGCAGCAATTGCGTTGCAACCAGTAGACTTACAGAAGGTGCTCCGGCTGCTTCATGACTTGTCCTTGGTTTTCTTAATCTTTTCTTCTTGAGATCGGAGCCGTAAGCTGCTTGGAGATGGCTGTGGTAGACTTGTGATATGCAGAAATATAGTGGTCACCGTTACTGGCGAGAACATGCAAGTTAGTTGCACATGTGATGGGCTGGAGTGGTCATTCTTCATGCACGTCTGTCTTCTTCTGACCCTTGAAGCATCGAGGAGTATTGTGCTTCACTTTTCGCGGAGGGTGTCTGCTCATCTGGTCTGGAAAACTATGCTAGCAATTGGCCCCCGATCAACACTATAACCCTGGATGAAAACAAGATAACGGCATAGCTGGTTGCAGGGTAATGACCTGGATTCGATAGTGAAGGACATTCAGTGTGACCGATAGATCAAAGTCTTCTAGGGTTGATGGAAGTTCTTACATAATGATAATCATTGAAAATGCTAAGCGACGAATGTTCACACCGGGCAGCTTTCACTATCAATCCGGCCTCTGCACCCGAGTTTCGCTTATCTCAGCCTTACACTGTGCTGGGGTAGCCTGGGATAAAAATCGGCGGAATCTCCCCGGTCATGCAGCCTCGCCCAGATGAAGCTTGGTGTCTAATAGTCATCCGCCGTCGCTTACTGTGCTCACTCCCTGTGTCATACGCCGGGTAGCCTTCCCCAACACATTCACGATTCTATTTCCTGATTCAGAAGATTCCAAGATAGACAGGCAGTAATTGCAGTCGTTAAGTTTGTGCTTCCCTGCACTGTACCAAGACTGGACCGACGCTTCGGCCCAGTAGGCGGGCTTCACTGATTGGGCTGATAGAGAGCCATTCAAGGCGTTTGTCTCTGATGGAGGGTCGCGTGCTCAGTAATCCCGTTGTGGGAGGGGTATTGTGGAGCCCAAGCCACGTTAGAGGCTGGACGACATTTGGCACGTTCCAATCATCCCTCTGAAGTAGCTCAAGGCACTCAAGTGCAAAATTGGGGTTCCCAGATCCGGAAGTCGACGGTACTTTCAAAGGTAAGCAAGGCTTTCCTAGATAACGACGCACCTGTTGATCGCCTTCAACTTGCAGCCACGCCGAGGTATTTGCATCAACACGGGCGCTTTGGCGGAGGGAATGAATATCAGTAAGACTAAGTTTAGAAGAATTGAATTATTTGAATAGTTGCGTAAGTTCTGATGGAAAAGATGAGCAACAGACTGTCACGGAGAGACCAAAAGGTACCCCATGTGAAGGGTGAGAAAACTCACTGTGTACCGTCTAGAACGTATTTTGCCTTCAGTGCATAACTAGCGATTCTCGCGCGGAAGCTACAACAGAATGATACGATTGGGGGTTACAAGGACGGTTTGCGAAGAAAATCTCAGTCCATTCTCGAATCTGTTTTAGTATTGAGCGCCTTTACTATCAATTGAGATGAGCGGACAAGTTACTTGACTGTTCTGGCATTGATGTCAGCAAGTCAAATAGGCTTAGATCGAATTGGGCCACGTGACCAGCATGAAGTGCCCATGGGCGGCGAACAGCATGGGATTCCATAAATATGGAACCGAATTTGGATAATGTAGTGAAAGCTTGGACTCGAAACCTCTGCATAATCACTGTCTGGCAATTCATGAGATTCACACGCTCTACTCCTACACTTTTCGTCTCTGGCTGGGGGGGGGGGGCGAAACAGCACGTCCACGACATGACCGTCTAGACACCTCTCATGAGACACAAGATGAATGTCATGCCCACATATGATCAGTTCAACTAATTCAGGGAGATTCTGTTGCCATTTGGTTTGAGCACAGTCAAAGACGGCGGTGAAATAAGAAGCCGGGGGAAATTGGACTTCGTGGACGAGAGACGATTGCGGACAATAGGTTGCCATCCATTCCGCTTACTCGGGCTGCAACAACGGCAGAATAGCTCTCAAGGTGGTATAGTACTATTCTTGCAATAAAGGCGCAGCGCTATTCCCAATAGGTTTGAGATCATCGTAAATCCCGAGGGCAGGGTGACGACTGCCGACATGGCCATCAAAGGAATGTACAGCACGAGCCGTACCGACACGCATGGAGCTCAGAATAGAGCAGACAGTCATCCGCGCGTAAAATCCAGACCAGTCAGCTGGTCAAAAAAGATCGTACCTTATGGCTGAGTCCCGCTCGGTGTTGAGACGTATACCTCATCGCGATATATGGAACGTTGTTCTAGGGATCTTTCCTCATTGTATCAATGACTCATTCAGATCCTCTTCGGTTTGCAGATGCGTACCGAAATATGTTTTCCTCAATAAGCAGTTTTTGCTGACCAGCGGAAGTCGGGAAGATTCCCGAAGTCGGAACGCTGCCTCGAGACCTTCTAAGCTTACGGATCTCCATACCAGGCGGATTGAATGTTTGACACGTATTGTCCAACAGACTGAAGCCTCGCGTCTTTCGCAACGTAATTGGTCGCAATGATTGAAATCCGAGGAGTCCCCACTGCCAGTGGGTGTAATCGTGAGGTTAGACAGTCAGCTTACAGTATCCACAAAATCCTTCCGTGACTAATGTAGCTTTGGAAAGGCTGAGATCGACTGTCTATCACTGCCGATTCACGATCCGAATTTTTATAACCGAGCCTCGTGGCCAATGGCTTAAGGTCCCATCGCGGCTGTCCAATCCTCCTACCGCAGATCAAAACCCTGAAGAGAAGGGCGGGCAGCAAGGAAACAGGGGTTTTTTGTAGTTCGCAGTTCTCCACCGAGTTGAGCAAATATGTGGACCAGGTGCGTGTCTAAGAACAGCTTTTCGCAGAGTATCTCAGCCTGTACGACACTGGAAGCGGCAGAACACTCGTTCTATACTCCGCCGGGATTGATATTGTCTTCAGGACTTTCACATTACCCTATCCCTGTACTCGCCGCAAGGTACCCATTACTTTCTTCACACTTAAATAATCATATATCAATACTCTCAGTCAATAATTACTTCTCAGGCACCCAAAGAAGCAAAGTTCTAAGGACAGCAAGCGGTCACAACTTCTGTTAAAGAGATATACGTTTTTCGTGTAGATAAGTACATCTTAGGCAGAGGTTTGATGTGCAGATACCTGCGAGTTGCTGACCCACAGAAGTGCCGAGCTAACAACATTGTACCCGGCGGAGTGTAAATGCTACAGCTCAGCCTCGCGGCATGTGTATCAAGTCCTCACACTGCGTCTGTTGAGATGGTTGCCTACCTAGGTAGGTGCCCAAGTAGCTCTTTACAGCATCGAGAGTCAGCAGGAAACGAGTATAAATAGACGGCCTCTTTCTCTTCAGTCAGCGGTAATTCTAGATATTCAGCATCACCTCAGACTTTCATCACGCACCTGCCAGCTCTTGTATATACACATTCAAGACATTGCACTTGTCCAAGCTTTCGAACGATCCTCAAAATGTACTTCACCAAGCTCATTGCCGTTTCCATGGCCCTTGTCGCCTTTGGCGCTGCCGCCCCCTCCTCCGAGCAGGGCAAAGAGAAGCGAACCGTTTCAACCGGTGTACGTAACAGTCGCAGGAAATTCGTACATTGTTCTTCCCCAACCCGACGGCTAACCTTTCTCTTGTTTAGGAATGCAACGGGACTTCCTGCCGGTTTGGCCTCGCTAATATGCCGTGCAATGTTGGATCTGTAAGTCAGAAGAGGATCCCAAAGAGACAATGATTTCCGTCTACTGTGAGGGTGAGATAGCTGACATGGGAGCAGTGCGTCGGTACTGGGGGTGGAGACGGTGCGAAATGCGGAGACGTCAACGGCAACATCCTGTGCCCTGGATGCTCGGGGACCTACGGATGTGACTTGGTCACGGACGAGTAAATTTGATGTGTAATGATTGAACGATTAAGTCCAGGGAAAGGATGGTTTGATGGACTTCCAACCAAGAAATCGACCAGTCACTCGTTGTGTGCAAGAACGAAGACTTCCGTTATAATTAGTCTCGGCACATTCATTTCATAGGAATTCGATTCTCATTCAAGCCCATTGCCTAACATTCCCTATGTGTGAAAAGAAGCTCGCGGACGTGAAAACCGTGAACGACCACGGCTTAAGCATGTTTCAATATTGACTTGGTCTGTTCTTGCATCGCTGGCTCGACATGATGTTTCTACGGCCTAATCGCATTCATACTACCACTCATATTCCGGGTTGGTCATTTTGGCTCGCAAATTTCCGCAACGCAACTATGCTTTGGCAATCGCTGGGCGGCGCGCTGTATCGATATAAACCTGTTCCATCCCATCGTACTCAGGTGCTTCATACACACTGGTAACAATCCCTCTTACACCGGG
Source organism: Diaporthe citri (assembly GCF_014595645.1). Taxonomy (NCBI): domain Eukaryota; kingdom Fungi; phylum Ascomycota; class Sordariomycetes; order Diaporthales; family Diaporthaceae; genus Diaporthe; species Diaporthe citri. Next base: position 9,189 of record NW_025064868.1, read on the forward strand.
AGCCTTCTCTGCCAGTCGTAACATGGACGGGATCAAATCGTTCCTCAAGTCAGCAGTATCGTCCACAACGCAAGATTCGATTTTGTCAATAAGGATGAATACCTCGCCCAGGCCCATGACCAAGCGCTCGAATATCTGCCAGATGCCTGAGAACGTCCTTGTGTTTCTGAGTCGTGTCAGGCTGAAGTACGAAGCATTCTCATACGGGATTTCGGGATGCATCTCGAGAAGCTGGCAAGCCAGTATCTGCACTAGTCGCTTTGGCGTAAGAGTTTGAGAATTCTCCAGGACATCAGAACAGAATATGTAGACTACGTTTACCCGGTGGGACAGCAGGGTATGGGCAATGTCGAGGGACAAATCCGTGACCCAGCTTTCCTGGTTCCCGCAGGAGCCGCCGATCCACAATATCGAGGTTGGTGCGCTGGACCATTCCAGAAGTTCGTCGAGAATGCCATTGTTCTCCCAGCGATCTTTTTGGGATAGACGGAAGCCCCGGGCCGAGAGTCTGGCAAGAGCCTCACCAGCGTCCCAGTATGCACCGGGGCCTGAAGTTATGACCACATCTTGCAAGCTTTGCGCATGAGTGATCATGCTGTGCATTTGCACCTCTACGTTCAATTAGCTCAAAGGACTCCGAGTCCCAGATAGATAAGTCCGAGACAGAGGTAGATTGAGTCTTACGGGTCATTGTCGAGTCGAACTTCAAAATCCGCTGGTGTAGAGTCTCTAGGCCGAAGCTGGCAGCAGTACCAATGTAGTGCATACTTTCTTGGAGCCGGACGAGATCTTGGTGCATCTGTCAGCAGGCCGGAATTCTCGTCATAGCAGTGGCACTCGAATTTACTTACCCTTTCCAGTACGGCTAAGGACTTCCTGGATCTCTTTGGCCTGAGATTTCTGTGCCCCGTCCTGCAGTAGCGTGGCAACATCTTCATAATCATCAGTATGTTGCATGGGCACCAACTCAAGAGTATCTCGGCGATCCGAACCTTGTTCCATCTTGGTGACAATCACCTGGATGTCTGCTGTCTGCGCTTCGTGGGCGACATTCTTTAGGTCAAGCATTTTGTTGACCTCCTTCTCGATCATGGCAATGGACTCTTCAAACTTGGGCTTCGTGCGAAACAATGCATCGGCGAGCTTCGCTGTGTCTCTGGATCAGAGCATTGTCGCACAACGGAATCCATACATCTTTGACTGAGTACAAACCTAGACGTCCGCCGTGATAATAACTCAGAGCATTATCAAAGAAGCTCATGACTTCAGCATACAACTTGGAAACGGTGAGCTTCATCTTGGCAGTAGGAAACGTGTTGTTGTAGAAGTCAACGACTGGGAGCTTGGCGGCCAGTTTGTCTAGGTGCTCCATCAAAGCCTCCTCCCTGTCATTCTTGGTTGCAACCGCCTGGCATTTGAGTATGTTTAGTGGCTAGGTAGGGTACTGCAGGGTTGTCTTTTCTGGATAAACCTACGCGAAACAAAAGAATAAGCAGTCCGAAGGTGACAGTGTACTCAGGACTCTGCGGTAGCATCGGTTGAACCAGCGCAGATGTCCTGTCGACAACCTTGCAAAAGCCGTGGAAGAAGTGACGCGTCTTCTCCAACCACTCAGGCCGCTTCTCGCGTTTCTGCATGTCCATCAAGACAAGCTCGATCCTGACTTTGACTTCGACGCCGTCACTAGGAGGTTTGAACAAAAGGTCCTCCTCCTCGGTAGTTAAGTCCATGTTTGTCAACCGCAGTCTGGAGGTTCGACAGGCCTCGAGGGCGGATGCATAATGGCTAGAATGCCTAATCAGTCTGAGCACTTTCTATGCATATGAAAAAGAAGAAAAGATTAGACCAAGCAGCTTGGAGGAAATGGTGAAGGACGGAGCTTCGGTGTCATGTGAAACAGTGAACATGAAGATAACCATGAAAGACCGACCCGGAGTCGCTGCCGGCTGTGTACCAAGCACTCAACGTGTTATTGGCTTGCATAGTGCACAAAGATCAGAGCCAGCTTGACCAAATTCTGAACAGCACCGAGGGTGGACGGATCTGTTCTCGTTTGCTGGGATCCCGACTTGAGGTCATAGACCTCAAAAAATCGAGGATGGCCACGCTCTTACGTAGGCTTCGTAATACCGCTCTTTTCTTGAGATCGCTAAGATGTTTCAAAATCGGAAGGACCCGATTACCGCTCACCACTTGCATTCTGCATGCTGCAACGTGATAGCGCGGTGCATGTCGGCTTCAGTATGACTATTTGACAAATAGTGGCAAGCCACGACTCCTAGCACACGGAAGCCGACAGTATGTGGCTGTGGACTTACGCAAATGAGCCCGGGCTGATTCATACACCGGGAATACCGCAGGAACTTTTGCTGATCTTGAAGCTGAAACGAGATGGTGTTCAGCAGAGCCTCGCGTGGACACCTGCTTTTACCAGCTATCAGATCAGGCTGCCCGGCACGGCCATTGTGTCACAGGTAGCACAGCAGTATGCAACTTACAATAGCTCACTTCCGGCGGTCAGATCTCGATGGGCTTTGGGTTCTGCATGTGAGAGTCGGACGAGATTGAGGCCGGGGACGTTAGAGGTCGTATCCATGTCTCAAGAAATTTGGGCTTTTCAGGTAAGACGGGTCGATGAGAACATAATTTCGGAGGCCTGAAGACAACTTAAAAGGAAGGCAGTCCAGGCGACAGAAGACTGGCACGCCTGGAGCCATCGTCGGAGATTACCGCGAAGCACACCCGGATTCCGGCCGCCCCCCGATTCCGGCCGCCTTTCCCACACAAACTCACACTTTTCAAACCCATATAATAAATCCAAATTAAATCCAAAACCCCTAACCCTAAGCTTAAACGATATTATTTTAAAAGAAGATTATAAAAAGAATACTTAAAAAAATCTATTATAGTTTTATTATTTTTAAAATATTTTTTAAAAGTTAAAGGCTTTAAATATTAAGGATTCTTAATATTTTATATGGAAATATTTGTAATGGGTGTGACCCATTAAGGTAAGGGTTTCGGGTTTTAGCTTAAAACCTAAGGTTTCCGGCATTTTATTGCCGGAATTCAGGCAATTTAGCTTTTATACCTTTTCTTTCTCTCTCTTTATTTAACTAGGCTTAGTTATGATAATGCTTAGCGTTTATAATATATAAACTCGTTATAATTAGTTGGATTTCCTTAAGATCTTTTATGATTTTTATTGTAAAGAAGATCCTTATGGAAAAATGTTAGGAAAACTATTAAAAAGCGTTAAATTAAAAAGAAACTTTAATAATGTATTAAGCATTAGCGTAAACTTATTAAGATTTGGATTTTTAAATATAGAAATTAACTTTTTATAATATATAATTTAAAATTTAATATTTAACTAAGTAATATAAGTAATTATATAAAATTAAAGTTTATTAAATAATATTATATAATAAGTAGCTAAAAGCATATTAAGGGTAGCTGCTAATATAATAAAAGGAATTATATAAAAATTAAAGGAATTTATTAAATTAATAAATTAGCTATAAGCACCTTTTTATTTAATATTAATAATGCAATTATACCTTATAATTACCCTTACTTTATTATTTCTTAATTAAATTTTAATAGTTTTTAATAATAATAAATATATATTTAGTAAATTAAAGATAATACTTAAGATTAACTTTAAGGTTATGCTTATAAGTTTTTTATAAAAGGCTTTTTTATAGCTTATATAAAATAATAAATTAAATAAATATATTAATTTTTAAGCTTTTTTAATCTTAAAACTTTTTATTAATAGGCTTGCTAAGTATATAAATAAAAAGCAAAAGGCTTAATATAAAATATATTAATGCTTAAAAGGTAATTAAAAGTTTAAAATTTAAGTATTTTAAGAAAATAAAAGTATAAATAAGGATTTTAACTTATAAAAACTAATTACTTATATAAATTGCATATTTTTCATAATTATATATAAGAAAAAAAAGCAAGATAACTTAATTAAATTAAGGTAAAGAAATAGCCAGCCTTTTAATAAGTTTTTTATGAATTTTAAAAGCGCCTTAATAAGAGCTAAAGGGTATGCATAGGATAATAAATCCTATATAATATAGCTATATTAAAGAATATTAAAAGTTTTAAAGAATAAATTAATAATTATATTGCTTTTTATAGCATTTAAAGAATATATAAAGGTAATTTAATAAGTAACTTAATAATTTAAATAAATAAAAAAGTTTAAATTACTTGTAAATTAATATTAGCAAAGATATAAAAATTTTGCCTTAATTGTTATTACTTTTAATTTAAATTATAAGGACTTTAATTTATAATCCTTAAAGAATAAAGAAAAATTAGCCTTGGATTTTAAAGGAAATACCTTAATAAGAATAAATTATATAGCTAAGAAAGGAAATTATAAGGAGTAAAATAAAAAATATCTTATAATAAGCAGCTTTTAAAAACATTAATAAGTAAAGTAAGTTTTTAAGGAAGAAAGGAAGGCTTATTTTTAAAGTAAAAGGTATGAAAGGTATAAAGCATTAGGTTACTTTTAAAAAGGGTATTTCTATACTTTACCCTTAAATTTAAATTATAACTTAGAAAATTTAAATCTCTATTTTAATTTAGCTTAAGTAATTAAATTAAATTTTTTTAATAAATAAAAAGATAAAATTAATATATTTAAGCTAAAAAAAGAATAGCCTTAAAATAAAAATAAGCTATAAAACATATAAAGAATACTTAAGTATAAATAAAAATAAATATATTAAAATTAAAATTTATACTTATTTATATAATTATTAATAATATAAATTTAAAAATTACCTTTATAAATAAAGGATATAAGTATTTTATTATAATTAATAAAGAAATAATATATAAAATAAGCATTTTTATTATATTTATATAGCTATAAACTTTAAAAAGTATTATATTAAGAATTATTAAAGCAATTATTAAAAGGATTATAAAATTTATTATAAAAACTAAGAGCTATTAAAAATTAATTTATATTTATATTATTTTAAACTTAAAATTCCCCTTAATTTTAAGAAAGCCATAATTAATAATAAATAAGGCTTTTTTTATCTCTTATTAAAAAAAAGGATTTAATATAAAAGAGTAAATTATTAAATTCCTTATATAAATTAATAATTATATTTAAATAAGTTAAAAGAGCTAAAGGTAATAACTTAAATTATTAAATTAATCTTTATAATATATCTTTAAAGAATTAAAAAGAATTATAAGAAATTTATAGCAAAACTTATAATATTTATTATTTCCTTAAAGAATATAAATAAAGCCTTATATATAAAAATCCTACCTATAAAAGAAAAGTTTTAAGCAAGGATCCCTTTAAAATTTTATAATATGCTTTTACTTTTTATAAAAAAGAAAATAAATAAGCTTAACTTTTATAAACTTAAAATAAATTATAAAATTAACCTTAAAATTAATAAAAAGAATTAGAAAGTATTTATTTCTTTTAAGCTAATTTATAATATATCTTAAGAAAAATTCTTAATTTTTAAAAAAACCCTTAAAAACCTCTTAAATAAAGGCTTTATTAAAGTTAATAGTAGTAAAGCAAGGTCCTTAATAATCTTTATTTAAAAACTAAGCAAGGGCTTATAATTTTGCTATAATTATAAGATATTAAATTAAATTATAAAAATAAATTAATACTTATTACCCTTAATTTTAAAAACTTTAAGGAATTTAATAAAAGCCTATTAATTTATTAAGATAAATATTATTTAAGCATTTTATAAGATTTAAGTAAAAAAAGGTTATAAATAAAAAATAGCTTTTTAAATAAAATATAAGCTTTTTAAGTAATTAATTATGCTTTTTAACCTTTATAGCGCCCTTATTACATTTTAATAATATATTAATTCCATTTTATATAATTTATTAAATAAGTATTGCTTAGCTTATATAAATAATATCTTAATATATATTAGCAAAACTTATAATTAGTATATAAAAACTATATAAAAGGTATTTTAATAATTAGCAAAAAATAAACTTTATTTAAACTTAAATAAGTATAAATTTGCTTAAAAAAAGGTTAAATACTTAAAATTTATTATAATAATAAGCATAAAAGTTATATTAAATCCTAAGAAAATATATATAATATTAAAATAAAAAGCACTTACTTTAATTAAAGGAATATAAAGCTTTCTAAGTTTTACTAACTTTTATTATATATTTATTAAAAATTAGTTTATAAAAGCCGCGTTATTAATAATATTAATTAAAAAGAGTATATTATTTTAATAAATAAAAAATTATTAAAAAGCTTTTAATAAGCTTAAGAAAGCCTTTATATAGGCCTTAATTTTAATATAATGGGATTTTTAAATAAAAAGATATTTTTAAAGGCTAATTATAATAATTAAGGATTAAAAAGGGTATTATTTTATAAAATTAATAACTAGCTAAAATTTATAGCCTTTTATTTAAAAAAGTTAATAATAATTAAATATAATTATTAAATTATTAATAAAGAAATGCTAATAATTATAAACTATTTTTATTAATAATATATAAAATTAAAAAGCATAAATTAATTTACTATTTTCTTTAATTATAAGAATTTAAAATATTTTATAATAAAATAATAACTTTTAAAAAAATAAGCTTAATATATAAAACTTCTTATAAACTTTCTATTTAACTTAATATATAAGCTAAGTAAAAAAGCATTAATACTTAATATCCTTTTTTAAAGGAATTAAAATTAAATAATATTTATAAATAAGGAAGCAAGAATTATTTAAATAATATTAAAAAATACCCTTAATTATTAACGCTTTAATATTATTTAATTAAAAAAGGGTATAAAGCTAAAAAATCTTTAAGTTTTTAATAATTTAAATTTATAATAATTATAATTAAAAGCCATATTTAAAGATTAAAAATATATAATAATATATAAGGTAATCTTATAAAGGGATTATAAATTAAACTTAAATCTTAAACTTTGCGTTTAATTAACTAAATACAGTATTAATCCTTAGAAATACTTAAAACACTATAATAAACTATAAATCCCAAGAGTATTAATTATAATAAAAGATAAATATAAAAATATTAACTTAAAAAACTTAAAAACTAATATTTTATATATAAAGATTATTTAAGGCATTTATAACTTTAACATTAATAAGCATTTTAAGAAAAAAGGAATAATTTTCATTATAAGCTAGCATTTTTATTAATCGCTATTATAATAAAAAGTAAGGTAATTCTTAAGAAATTATAATACCTATAGGAAAGTAAAGGTATAAAAAGAAATTAAAAAAGCACTTTTAAAACCCTTATTAATTCCCAATTAATACTATTAAAAGATTGCTATAAATTTCATTATAAAATTACCTAACTTAAAAAAAGATAAATTTAAAAATATTCCTATTTCTTAAGATTATTAATATTTTTAAGTAATTTACAATTATTTAAGCAAGGAAATTATATTAAAACTTATGCATTTTATAAATATAAAAGCATATGCTAAGCACTTTATATAATATTAAATAAGATATTATTAATAGCTAAGTATAATTACCTTTAATTAAGGCTTAAATTAAATAAGCTAATTTTAAAAGCATATTTATTAATTATTATAAATTAATTAATAGCTTAATATAATATATTAATTAAAAATAAATAAAGAATTAAAGAAAATAAATTAAGAAATTAAGGCTTATTTATTAGCTTTTATTAATTTTAAAAATTAAGAAAATTAAGTAAAATAGGTACTAACAATATAAATAGCATTAAATAATTAAATAAATATTAATATAAAAATATTAGCCTTCTTTATAACTTATAATTATTAACCTAATTTTATTATTTTAATATTTAAAACCATTAAATAAAAAACCTATTTAATTACCTTATTAAAAAAAAAGCAAAGGTATTTATAAAAAAGCTTTAATAAATCTTAAATTTATATTAAGCTATTATAATATTTATTATGCAAACCTAAGAATTTATAATAAATTATAAGAAAACCTTAATAATATAATTTTAAGCAAGAAACCTAGTTTAAGTAAACTTAAAAAATTATAGATTTCTTTAGCATAAAAAGAAATTTAACTAAAAACATGCAAAATTTTACATAAAATATATAATATCCCCTTTAATTATAAAAATATTTAAATTTTTAAATAAAAAGTATATTAAGATTTATATAAAGTTATTATAATATATTACTTTAAACTTATTACTTAATTAAATTTAAAAGGAGTTTAACTACCCATAATAATAATTAATAAACATTAAAAGTACTTAATAAAGAAGTTACTTTACATATACTTAAAGCAAGTAGGTAAGAAATTTAAGAAAAAGGGCTTAGTAAAATAAATAAAGTATAGAAAATTTAACTAAACTAACCTAAAAAACTTAATAAACATTATAGCTTAAAATAACTTTAAATATAAATATAAAAACCCATAAAGAGCTAATAAGCCCCTAGCTAATTATATAATATATAATTATTAGTAAAAAGGAGGTAAATTGCAATATAAGCAATTAAAAAAGAATATAAGGAAATAAAGGGGGAAATAGCATATTTAAATATACTCCTTTTTAAAGGATATTAAGGATATATTTAATGCTAAGGAAAATAAGAAAGAAAAAAAAGAGAATAAAAGAGGTAAAATTTTAAATAAGGTTAAGAAAAATCCGAAATTTAGGGATAATTTTACGGCATTTAAATAAAGGGAATGGAACCCATAGCGGCAAGAAAATAGGATTTATTTTTATATGCTTTTTACCTTTAAAGGAAATAAAGTATAAGGAAATAAAGTATATATTTATAAAAAATAAAGTATAAGCTTTATTAATTAATTAAGGGAGGCGTAAAAGGTAGCTCTTAAAGGAATGATTTATGGTAATAATATATAAAAATATTAAATTTTGAGGAAAAACGGTGGATTTTTAAGAATATCTTTATAATATTTAAAATAATAATAAAGCAAAACATAAAGGTAAGAAATCCTTTTTTTTAATTCAAAAGCATTATTAACTTATAAATTAATTAATTAAAACTTAAGTTATTTAAATTTAAAATTTAAATAAAAACTTATGAAAACCTAGTAAAATATATTAAAAAAGTTTTAATTATTAATATTAATATATTAAACTATTAAGTTAATAAAATAAATAAGAGTATGATTATTATTTTTATTAAAAAATATTTAAAAATTAAAGGGAAAATAACTTATGGTAGGAAAATGCTTATTTCCTTGTATTTTAATATAGCATAATATATAATGTAAAGCTTCTTAAAGTAAGCATTTTAGAAAAGTTAGTAGATTTTAATAATCTTTCCTTAAAAATTAATAAAAATCTTATTATATAGATTTTAATAATATTAATGCCGTTATTCTTAAGCTTTTCTTAATAGGTAAGGATAAGTAAGAGAATTATATTATAAGTAATTAAAAATAATTAGCTAAATTTTAATAATTTTTCCATAAAAATTATATGCTTTTCCTTTTAATAATCATTATAAGCCTTTAGGGTTTAGCTATTTTTATTAATAGTAAAATTATAGTTATAGCTATTAAAAAAGTAAGGGAAATATTTATATTAATTTTCTTAAGAAAATATTAGGAAATTAAATAAAAACCGTTAAAAATTATAAAAATTAAAAACTTACTTAATTCTTAAATTTAACTAAATAAATAATAGTAAATGGCATAATAAATAGCAAGTTTTTAATTTTAGGAATTATTAATTTTTAATTAAAAAGCTTTGGATATTAATTATTAAGGGTTAGAAATTATAATTTTAGGTTTAAGGTACTTATTTAATATATATATTATTAATAGGAGGAAGGAAAGGAGCGGAAAGCGGTGATTTTAATGGGTATTTATAATTATAGGAAGGGCCTTATAAACAAGTCTTTACTACCTATGGATAATTTTTTATTGCCTTTAAATATAATAAATAGAATTTAAAAAGGAGGTAAAAAGGAGGTAATGTAATAAGTATAACTTATTAAGGTAAGGGTTTTGGGTTTTAGCCTAAAACCTAAGGTTTTTAGTATTTTATTATTGGAATTTAGGCAATTTAGCTTTTATACCTTTTCTTTCTTTTTTTTTTATCTAACTAGGCTTAGCTATAATAGTGCTTAGCGTTTGCAATACATAAACCCGTTATAATATTAACATTTACTTTTAAGTAAATATTTCTTTAATAAAATTAAGTAAAATTTTATTTTTTAAAATATAAGTTAAGAAATTAATATATTATATAATATTAAAAAATATTATATTAAAAGTTATAAATTTATATTTTCTTATATTTTTTTATATAAGGAAAAGATAAATTTATTAATATTTCTTTATTAAAATTTTTAATATAAAAAAAAACTTTATTATTTTATAATAATAAATTTATTATATATAATAAAACTTAATTATATTTATTTTATTAAAAGATTAAGTATAAAATTAAGAAATATAAGTTATTAAAAACTTCTTATATTATATATATAAATCTTAATATTTTTAATAATTTAACTTTAAAAATTATTTTAAAATTATTAAAGTAAATTTATATTTTTAAATATATCTTTATATAAAAGTATATTTAAAATCCTTTATTTTGGATTTAGGGTTAGGGTTTTGGGATTTAATTTGGATTTATTATAAAAGGTTGAAAAGTGGGTATCTTATAGTGCCAGTGCACCAGAAAACGGCTGGCCGGAATCAGGGGGGGGGGGGGCCGGAATCTGGGCCGGGGACGTTATGCAAAAGTCCGCAGTCGCGCCGACTAAAAGGCAACAACCACCTCCACCACCCAAGAAGAGCACGTTGGTCGCGCGTTTAGCAAGCAGGCAGTTTCCCAGTGCCGTGCTGCCTACAAATTCTCCATTGAACCATGGAGCGTCGCGATCATGCAACATTCCGGATTCGTAGGTACAATTCCTCTAATGTGGCACAGGATCTGAAAAAAAAACATGCGGCTAATTTCCTGCTAACGGTCAGCTCAACCCCCATGAAAAGCGGTGGGAATTATTTGAAGATGCCAGGGGCGGAGGAAGACTCAGAAATTTCTCCAACTGGTGGGCAATTACATGAGTCCATCTCATCAAGAAAAAGCATACAGCGGATTAATGAGGCGATGCCCGAGTCCACCATATTGACAGGAGTGGGCATCGTCACCACAGACGAGAGGGGGATTGAAAATACAATCGACGAGGCATTCTGGGACAAATCGCCTACGGTCTCAACTGCTAAATTTGCTTTACTGGTCTCTTGGTACGACGGTACTATGCAGGTGACTGTGCAAAGCCGATTCTTGGTATCGGTCATCATGGGAATCCTTCCTCGCACAAATCCAATGGGTATAAGGAAGCGACATGATTCACTATCATTCGGCGAACCTTTCAGTCTATTATACTGGTTCTACGACAATATCCTCCCGGATGCAAGTGACTCAGGAAGCCTCAAAGGGGATGATTCTCGAGATCTGGACATTTTGCGGCGCTGGTACGAAAAGAATCTTTTAGCGCAGCATGTTGATATCCGAAACACCATCAACTCTGGCTATGTGACCTTTGACCTCCTATGGGCGCTCTACCAGCCCAACGACACTGTTTATACTCGGGATGAGTTCCAGCAGCCGCAGCTTCATATTGTTTCGTTTACAGAATATGCTGAGCTCAGCAATAGATATCATAGGTCCTCCTACGGTCGTCCTCAAATGGCCTTTCAGCTCACACTGTTGCATCAGGATTGGGATTCATCAGTCCAAGCATTCAAAACCGTGGAAGTGAAGGTTATAATCTACCTTTACGCTGGTTCTCGTCGTATTTCAGACCTCGACGTTTATCCGTTGCGATACGTATCAGAAGACAGGCAAGATCTCCTCGCCAGCTTGGAAGCACGCGGTCGACGATGGAAATCCCTTGTTACTCAGCCCTCATATATGGTTCATAAGGGTCCAGCCAGAAAGTTGGACGGAGCCAATGGCGGAACACGCAAACATGTTAGTCCACACTTACTCACACATGACCCAGAACGTTGACTCAGTATCAAATTAGCTTGACGAACGGCTCATTATCGACCACTCTGGATATGCACTTTACCGAGAGCAGCGTGACAGCCGCTTTCTTAGCTCGAGGATATCCCAAGACGCGCTTTCAGTAGATACCGAAGGCTCTGATGATTTCCAGGACGAACAGGACCCTTCAGACGACTCTTCGGCCCTTCCAGCGCAGTTTTGTCCGAGTACGGTGAGAGCGTGTTCGCCTCTCACAATGAGGTGGTTCACTGTCACCATAGAAAATCTAACAGAGATTGTGTGGGCAAAAGACTCCGCGAAGGCTCTTGTGATGGCAGATTCTAAGACCAAGGACACACTTGCGAAGTTGATCCAAGCACACATGAGTGCAGATGCGAACAACGCACCGAGCGATATCATTGAGGGCAAGGGTCAGGTAAAATACTCCCAAGCCATTCCATACCTAACAAAAAGCTGACCATCTCAGGGTCTGGTCATTGTGCTACATGGTCCGCCGGGCGTTGGCAAGACGCTGACAGCTGGTACGTTCTTTCGAGCGCCTATTGTGAAAGATAGGGACTTACATCAGGCTTTTTCAGAGAGCATGGCTGAGGTGTCGGAGAAGCCGCTGCTGACGGTGGATGTTGGCCAGCTTGCCTTTGAGCGAGAAGTCGACAGGCGCCTGAGAACAATCTTTGAGCAAGCTGTCCGATGGGGTGCCGTATTGCTTCTAGACGAAGCTGACGGCGTGCTTGAAAAGAGATCATGGGAGAACCATGCACGGAATGCAATCGTATCCGGTAAGCATTCCTCCACACTTGAACAATGTGGCTATGGACACGCCTTTGATTGAGAATTTTATCTTTCCCATCTCGTCTTACGTGTCAGAGCTGAATGAATATTGAATCTAACGACATCCTCTTGTCAATAGTGTTTCTGCGGATGCTGGAATATTATCGTGGGATCGTTTTTCTGACTACTAATCGTCTGGGAACGATGGATACCGCGTTCCAGTCAAGAGTTTCGCTCGGGATAAAGTATGGGCCTTTGCTAACAGAACAGCGTGAACAGATCTGGCGGAATCTAAGTCAGGGTCTGCACATTCGGCCCACCCCCTGATTCAGCCCACTTCACACCCGCGTGCGCGTTAAGTCCACCCCATTACATATTACGCGTTTTCTTTATAACGGAATTTTCTCTTTTCTTTAAACTTTTAATACATTATTATTCATTAATTATAAAGCTATATATAAAAGAAAATATAAATATAGCACTTAAGGTAATTTAAATTAGCACTAATATTTAAAAGGCCTTTTTATATTAAGGCATTTTAAGAATTATATTTTATAATTATTATTATAATACTTAAAGCTATTTAAATACCTTAAAATCTTAAATAAGATTATTATAAACTTAAGAAATATGCTTATTTAATTAAGTAATTAATTAAGTAATATTAAGGCTATTAATAATATATTTTAAAATAAGGTTTTTTATAACTTAAGTAGCTACTCTTTAAAAATATTAATTACTTTTTAATAAATATTAGCTAAAGGCTTTTTTTATTAAAAATCTTAAGATTTAAAGTATATAAAGCTATTAAATAACTTTAAGCTAAATAAATAAAGTAAAAATAAATATAATTAAGGAATAATTTAACTTTCTTTAGCTATTAATAATTATAAATATTTATTTAAAAAATTATTATAATATTAATAAAAAGAGTATAGCTAAGGGCAAAAAGAAGAATAGCATTATTTTAAAACTTAAAGAAAGAAAAGTTATTACTTAAGAAAGTTATAAGTTATGCATATAAATTTCTTTCTTTAAGTATATCTTTATAATAAGTAAATCATACCCTTTCCTTATTATTTTTAAGGGGAAGTTAATTTAATAATAATAATTTAAAACTTTTAAAAGTTATAAAAATTAAGAGTTTATAGCAATATTAAATAATTAAATAAATAATATTATAATACTTAAATAGCTATAAAAGATCTTTATCTTTTAAATAAAGCTAAATGCCCTTAAAGAATAGTATTTATTAATAATAAATAAATATAAAAGCTATTATACTTTAAAGTTTATATAAAAATGCTTTTTATATAAGATTTATTACCTTTATTTATTGCTATATATCTTATATATATTATAACCTTTTAATTTAAGGGTATTTTTTAACCTTAAGGCAATATATAAAAAAGAAGTAAGTTTTTTAAACCTTTATATTAATAATATTTATATTAAAAAGCAATTATTCCTTTATTACTATTAAAAGGCAAGATTTATAATACTTAAAGAAAAGTATATACTTTTTAAGTAATAAGGAATTAATTTATAGTTAATTAATATAGCTAAACTATTAATAAGTATAATTATACTAAAAATAAGCTACTTAAATAATAAGGGATAGGTTTTACTAAACCCTCTTAAGGATAACTTAAAGAGGAGCTTTAATGCAATAAAGAGAAAAAATAGAAATAAAAGGGAATTAAAAAAAGGAAAAAAATAAATATTTTAAAAATTCTAAAAAATAAAAAAAGCTTAATTAAAGCATTAAATATATAAAAAAAGAAAAAAGTTAATTTCTTAAAAGAATATTTAAAATAAGTATAAAAGCTAGCTTTTTATAATTAATTAAAATTTAATATAATATTATTTCTTATATAATTCCTTATACTTATTAATATACCTTTTTTTAAGCATTTTATAATAAATATTGCAAAGATTATTAAAATAAAACTTTATTATCTTTAATTAAGCCTTTAAGTTTTAAAATTTACCTTATTATAATTTTAATTATTATTATTATCTTTAATTCCTTGCTTATTTATTTTATTATAACTTTTATTTTTTTATAAAAGCTTTAAATATTTTTAAGATTTACTTAATAATATATTTATTAATTATATTTTTTTAGCTATTAAAGTTTATTTTAATAGCTAGCATTAATATAGCTATTAAAGATTTAAATATTTTTATAAAATAAAAAGCAAATTTATTCTTTTTTTTAATTATTATATTAAGTATAATATATTAACTTTATTAACTTTTAATTTTACTTTTTATAAAGCTTTTACTTTTACTTTTACTTTTTATAATACTTTTACTTTTAATATTTATGCTTTATATTTAATTACTTAATTAGCTTATTTATAAGCCTTTTAAATTATTTTTAAGTAAACTTTATTATTATTTTAATTATTTTAAATTAATTAATATACTTTAAATTTTATTTATATTTATTATTAAGATAAATAAATAAAAAAGATCTTTATATATATTAAGATAAGCATTTCTTATTAGCTTTAAAATATCTTATAATATAATACTTAAGCTAAAGGCTTATTTAATTAAAATTATGCTTAACTAGTTTTAAGCTATTTAAAAATTTATACTTTATTATATATTAAATATTTAAAATTAAATTATTAAATTAATTTATATTAAAGATATTATTTCCCTTATGCCCTTTTTATAATTAATAATAATTTTAATATATTACAATTTAAATAATTATTGCTAAATAATATCTCTTTATAATAAAAGCTTATTTCTTGCTTTAATTATTCTTATATTATTAATCTTAATAAGGGGAATTAATATAAATATTTAAATAGCTTTATTAATTTTATTAAGCTTTAATTAAATAGTAAATATTTAAATAATAATATTAGCAATAGCTTTAAGTATTTTATAATATATAATTTTAATTAAAAAAGCCTTAATTTAATCTTATACTTTTTAATTATTCTTTCTTTAATTTTCCTTAAAATAATTTTTAATAAACTTAATAGCATGCTATTTATAAAATATTTTATTAATTTATTTTAATCTTAATATAAACTCCTTGCTAAAATCTTATATTTTATTTTTTAAAGTAATTATTAAATATTTATAAATAAGCATTTTAATATCCTTATTTATCTTACTCTTCTTATCTCTTAATATAAAATTATTTTATAATAAACAATAATTCTTTATTTTATTAAAAATTATTATTATTTAATAATTAAGTATATAAATAAATATAATAATAAATTTATAATTCTTTATTAATTTATATTATTAATATTTCTTAAGTAAAATATAATTATAATATAAAGGTTTTTTAAATAAAAATATAATATCTTAAAAGTTAAAAAGTTATTAAATTATAAAGGCTATAATATACTAAGTTTTTAATTCTTTATATTTATAAAGCATTCTTTTTATATTAAAGAAATTAAAGGTAAGAAAGGCTTAATATTATTTTATTAAATTTATTAATTTAATTAATTTTTTTAGCTTAAAATAAAAATTAATACTTAAGAAATATTTTTATATTATTTTTATAAGCTTATTATTAAATATTATTTATTTTATATTAAAAAATAATAATTAATTAAAAGTTTAAAATTATTAAATATTATTTAAATAAACTTTATTTATAATAATTCTTATTTTAAAGGGATTTTTAAAAAAGTTAATATTTACTTTTTAAATAAAGTTTTATTAATTTTAAATATTTATAATATTTAAAAATTATAATGCTTTGCTAAGTAAGTTTTTAAAGTTATTAAAGTAAGAAAGTTTTATAATTATTAATATTAAATTATTCTTTCTTAAATTAATAAGCTTAATTATTAAAATTAAGATATTAAGATTTTAAAGTATTTTATAATATAAAGATAATTAAAATTATTTCTTTACCTTATTTTTTTAATTAAAAAATATCTTAACTTTTAATTATAAAGAAAAAAAATAAAGGAAATAAGTAATAAAGTAAAGAGTAAATAATAAAAATTAAATAATGAAAAGGGGAAATATAATAATAAAAAAAGCTTTGCATTTTTAAGGATTATTATATAAGTAATTAAGATAAAAAGGGTTAAAAATAAAGAAAAAATATAATTAATATTTAATTATAGCTTAAAGTAGCTTTTATAAATAATTATTATTTATTTTTAAATAAAAATTAAATAAGGAAAAAAATTAATATATTAAAAATATATTATTATTAAAATAGCTAAGTAGCAGCTAACCTTTAATCTTTAATTAATAATAATATAAAGGTAAAAAAAAGAAAAAAAAGAAAGAAAAAGGAAAAGAGCTTAGCTATAAATAAATAAATATAGCAGCATATATAAGTTAAAGTAATAAATACTAATAATTTATTACTCTTAAGTTAAATAATATATAATTAAAAAAAAAAGAATAATAAAAAGGCTTATAAATTATTATTAAAAGCTATTAATTTATTATTTTATTAATAATTAAAATAAAAGGGTATATAATTTTTTATTTTTCTTAAATAATAGCTAATTATAAAGTACTTTCTTTTTAATTTATAAATTTATTAAGCATAAATTAAAATAAATTACCTAATTAAAATTCCTTTATAATAAAAAAATAAATAACTTCTTTATAAGCAGGGAATTAAAAATAAATAACTCCTTTTTAATAATAAACCAACCTTAATTAAAAATAAAATAATAAATCATTCCTTTTAATAATAAAATAGCTTATTATTAATATTACTTACCTCCTCTTATTATAATAACTTTATATATATAAATTTCCTTTTCTTTCTTAAGTTTCTTCTTCTTTCTTTCTTTTTTTAATATCCTTTTAATTTTAATTAACCTTTAAGTTAAGTTAAAATTAAAGTAAAATATTATAATCCTCTTATCCTTTAATATCTTTTTATAATAATATCTTTATTATTAAACCCTTCTTAATTAAAATTAAAAAGTTTAATATAAAAAGATTTTCCTTTCCCTTTTTAAGTTATTTATTATAACTTATAAGCTAAATAAATTTTAATTAAAAGTATTTATATTTTCTTTAAGCTAAAAGACATTTTTAATAAAGATTAATTTATTAAAACTATTCTTTATAATGCTTTTATAAAAGGTATTTATATATATAAAATTATTAATATTAAATAAAATTAATACTTTATTTAATAACTTATTAATTCTACCTTTAAAAAAATAATTAAGAAACTATTTAATAAATTTCTTAATAAGCTATAAAAAAATAATTTTTAAATAATATTAAGAATTTAATTAAAAGCTATATAAATATTATTATTATTAAGAAAAGTAATAAAGCCTTTTATAAAAAGTATATAATAATAATATATAATTACTTTAATTATTATTATTAAATAGCTTTATTTATAGCTTTTTATAGCTATTAAAATGCTTCTTTTTATAAATATTGCTTAAAGTATATAAATTATAACTTTTTTTTAATTATAAATAAAAACATTCTTATTATAATTTCCTTTTTTAATTATTACTCCTTATATAGTTTTTATAATAATGCTTATATTAATTATATTTATTATATTAAGAAATTTAATTATATTTTTAATAAATATAATAATATAAAGAAGGTATAAAAGGCTATAATAATTAAGTAAGTAAAGTTTAAAAGTATGCTTAGCTTTATAATTATTATTAATAAAATGGCATAGCTTAAAAGAATAATTAGCTTTAATATTATTTAAAATAAGAAAGTTAATATTATTTAAGGCTAATAATTATAATCTTATAATATAAAATTCTTATTATATTAATTATAAAAATAAGCTTTTAGCAAGGTATAAATAATAATTAAAATAAAAGGAAAAAGAGAAAAGTAAATTAAGTTATTAAAAGAAAAAGAAAGTTTTTAATTTTAATAAGAAAATAATAAATAAATATATAATAAATTTTATAATGCATTTTTTAAAAATATAATATTTTATATTTAAACTTAAAGCTAAATTTAATTAAGTAAATAAATGCATATAAAAAGAAATTCTATATTATAATAAATATATATATATATATATATAAGAAAAGATAACCCCCCCCTTTAAATAAATACTTAAGCTAAAATTTAAAAGTATTATTAAGCTAATTATATTAAGAATATTAAAAGTTATTTAATTAAAGCAAAAGAATATTAATAAATTATAAAGGCTTATTTCCTAAATTTCTTTATTTTATATATAAGCATATTATAAGTTTAGCATTTTAAATATTAAAGTTTAAAAAATTTAATAAATTTAAACTTATAAATAATTAATATACTTAAATAATAAATAAAGATATATTTAATTAATTTTAATAATAATTAAAGTTAAGGTTATTTAAGATAAAGTTAAATAAGCTAAATTTTATTAAAATATTTAAAAAGGGGTTATTATTTATAATAATTATAAAATTAATTTCTTAAAGTAAATAAAGTTTAAGTTTTTATATTTTAAAATAATTAATAAATCTTTTTAATTATTTTAATAAAAATATACTTAAAAGGTAAATATTATTAAATATTTAAAATTTATAAATATTATTATAATAAATATTATAAATAATAAAAAAACTAAATTAATAATAAGTTAATTTTTAAAATAAAAAATAATTAACTTTCCTTTACTTATTAATAAGTAAAACTAAGTTATTTTTTTAAGGGAATAAGTTAAGGGAAATTATAATATATATCTTATTATATAGCTTTCTTTTTATAATTTAAAATTAATTTAATTATTATATTTATATTTTATAAAAGATTAAGAAGTAAATAAAGCTAAGAATTAAAAGTATTTTAAGGAAATATATTTAAAGTTTAAATTTAAATATATTATATAG
Source organism: Diaporthe citri (assembly GCF_014595645.1). Classification (NCBI taxonomy): domain Eukaryota; kingdom Fungi; phylum Ascomycota; class Sordariomycetes; order Diaporthales; family Diaporthaceae; genus Diaporthe; species Diaporthe citri. The sequence continues at coordinate 28,820 of NW_025064868.1, forward strand.
AAATAATGATTTTAATTAAAATAATTAATTTAAAGTTATAAAAAAAATAAAAAAAATTCTTTTTATAAAATCTTTTAAGTAAAGTTTAATTAATAAAAAAAGCATAAAGTAAAATTTATATTTAACTTTTAATTTCTTTATTAAGCATCTTTTTAATAATAATTATAATAATAAAATACTTATATTTAATAATATTATTAATATAAGAATTATATATTAAAATTATAATTTTCTTAACTTTAATTATTAAAAGATATTAAGCAAATTAATTTATATTTTCTTATTTTTTATTTATTATTATCTTTATTAAAAGCTTTTATTTAAAAGGAATTTTTAAATAAAGAACTTCTTAATATTTTTTAAATTAGCTATTTTAAAAGGCATAATTTTAATTTATTTTATTAAATTATATTATTTTTTAATTAGCTTATTATATCCTTAATTAAAAGGTAAATATTAAATATTAATATAAATTTTAATAAATAATTAATTTAGTATAATTAAAATAATTTTATTATTATAAATTTAAATATTTTATTTATTATAATAAAAATAGCTAATAATAGCTTTTTTAATATTAATATATATTCTTTTTTAATAATATATAGCTTAAATTTAAAAATAAATAGTATTTCTTTTATAATACTTAAAAAGAATATAATAATTCTTAATAATTTCTTACCTTTAATTAAGGTTATTAATAACTTATTATTATAGTAAATCCTTTTTAAGTTATTTTTAAAGAGTTTCTTTATAAATAAAGAAATAATAAGCCTTTTTATAAAAGAATAATTATTATTATAATATTAAGTTTTTAAAATAAATCTTATAATAAAGGTATTAAGTAATCTTAAATAATTCTTTTAATTAAAAATAACTATTAAATAATAATAATTCTTAATTAAATAATTAAGGTTAAAATAATTAATTAAGAAAAGTATTATATTAATTCTTAATATTTTTTTTAAATTTATAATTTATTTTATTTAATAACCTTAATAGCTTTTTAAAAAATATATTTATAATAATATTTTTAAAACTTTTAATATAATAAATAATAAAATTATATATTTTAATTATAATTAATTATCTTATAATATAAACGCTTAATATATTTAAAGTAAATCTTTTTAATTATTAAATTAAAATATTAAAATTTATTTTTAAAGTAAAGTAAATATTATAAATATAAAAGTATAAATACTTAATTATATATAAAATAGCTTTATATTTTTATTTTATTATATTATATAGCTTTTTAACCCTTTTTTAAATATTACTTTTATATTAAATTAAGTATTATAATTTATTTTTAATTTATATAAGGTATATACTTTATTCTTTAAAATTTATATTTATTATAAAAATAATTTTATTATTAAAATAATTAATATTAATTAAATATAGCTTTAAAGTAATTATAACTTTAAAAGTATTTATAGCTTTTTAATAATTTAAAGTTTATTAATAAAGTATCTTTTTTTTAAAAGATTAAATAATAGCTTAATAATAATCTTATAAAAAAGCATTTATACTTTATAAAAGTTTAATAAGCTTAAAAAGAATTTAAGCTTAATTATATTTTTATAAATATTTTATTTATTAATTTTAATAATCTTTTTATTTAATAAAAATTAATTAAGTATTTTATAAGTATAATTAATAATATTAGCTTATTACTTATATTATTTTAATTTAATAATATTAATTACTTTTTTAATTAATTTAAAATTATAAAGAATATTATTAAGGTTTTTAATATATTTAATTATATATTTTTAAACCTTTAATAAAATAAATATTTCTTTATTTTTATAATTTATTTTTAAATTTTTAATTATAATATTATTAAAAAAGAATTTATATATTATAAGAATTAAATTATAAAAGATTTAAATTATATATTATATAAATTAAGTAATAAAATTTATAGCTTTTATAAATAAGCTATATTATTAAAATAATTTAATTAAAGTAAAAAAGATTATAATATTTTAATTTTTCTTATTTAGCTTAATTTAATTATATCTTAAAAAAAAATTAAGAAAAAATAATATTTTATATATTATAAATTTTTTAATAAATTTATTTATTAATAATAAGATAAAGGTATTTTTAATTATAATTTTATTAACTTTTAAGATATTATTAATAAATTAATAATTAAAATCTTTTTTTTTATAAGAAATTATAAATTTTTATAAGTAATATAGGATTTCTTAATAATTTTATTAATTTATTAATTTTTAAGCATTTTAATAACTTTTTTTTTAAGGCTTTTAAGAATTAAATTATTTTTACTTAATATATTTTATAAGGAATTATTTAAATAAATTATAATAGCATTATATTAATATTAATTTAAGTAATATAAAATTAATCTTATATTAAAGATTTCTTTTAATTAAAAAGTAAATAAATAAATATTTCTTTTTCTTACTTTAAAAAGGAATTATAATTTTTTTATAAAAAAGTATTTAATTAATTAAGCATTAATTTTAATTCTTTATTAATTAAAAAAAACTTAAGCTAAATTTAAATATTATATTTACTTTTATAATTCTTATTTATAGCTAATTTTATTCCTTTTTTATAAATAAGTTTTTAATTAATTATACTTTTAAAAATAATATTATTAAAAGAATAATTATTTATAAGATAAATTTTAATGCTTATTTATTTATAAAAAGTTTTAATTAAAAATTAAAAAGTTTTATTAATTAATTTAATAGCTATTAAAGTAAAAAGAATTTTATTAATTTATTTTTTAATATATATAGCTTTTTTTTATTAATAAGCATTATAAATATAAATTAATATTTATTAACCTTTCCTTTTAACTTAATAAATTTTTTAAACTTTAATTTAAAAGTTTTTTATAAATATAAAAATTAAACTTTTTATATTTTTATTTAAGAAAATGCTTAAAATTTTTTTATTTTCTTTTATTTTAATATTAAAATAAATTAGCATTATTAATATATTAATTAATATTAAGCTTTAATTAAAGCTTAAAGAAAGTAAAGAAATGCTTTTAAAAGTTAATAAATATTTTTAAAAAACTTAAGCTTTCTTAAGAAAAACTACTTTAAAGAATTTTTAATTCTTTTATCTTAAATTATATATTATTTTAATATTATTAAAAATAAAATAAATATAAAAGTATTTTTTTAATTATTTAAATATTAAATTTATATTTAAGAAAAAGAGTATTTTTAAAAAAATATAATATAAAATATTAAAAGCCTTATTATTAATAATAAAGAATATAACTTTAATTTTATTTAAATTAATATAAATTTACTTTTTTATAATTTTAATTAAAAATAAAGAATTTTTATTATATATTATTAAGTTTATATTATTAAGTAAAGTATATAAAAGTTTATTATATTTATAATATAATAAAGGTAAGAAATTTATCTTAGCTTTAATATTTAAAAAAGTTAATTATAAAAAGTAATTATTTACTTTTATATAAATTATTAAGTAAGCTAAATTAAAATATTCTTAATTAATTATATTTATAATAAATATAATAATAAAGTTAATTTAATATTAAATAATTTATAATAAATTAATTAAAGTATTAATTTTAATATTATTTCTTAAAAAAGTAATTATATTAACTTTAAAAAATAAGTTTTTAATATAATTCTTAAAATATATTAATTTAAAAAGTACCTTTAATAAAATATATACCTTAAATTATATTATTAATAAGTACTTAATTAAAATTAAATTAATATTATTAAGCATTAAAATATTTATAATATTTATTTTAATAATTATAATTAAAATTATTTAAATTACTTTTTCCTTAAGTAATAAGGATTATTAAATATACTTTTTTAATTTTAAGTTTATTATATTTATTAAGCTTACTCTTATTATAAAAAACTTAGCGTTTTTTTTTTAAATTTAATTTTAATTAATAAATAAGTTTTTCCTTTCCTTTACTTTCTTTTTATTTTTTAGCTATAACTTATTATTAATAATTTAAAATTAATTATTTTCTGCCTTTTTAAAGTTTTTAAATTAAATATAATTAGCCTTTATAATTCTTATAACTTTATCTTAATTTTTAATATCTTTAGTTATATGCTTTTTTTTAATTATAATAATATTTATTTAAAAAAGCTTATTATTATTTATAATTATAAGCTCTTTTTTAATATAAATTAAATAATTTATAAAATTTATAAATATTAAAATTAAGCTAACTTTTTTTTAATTATTAAGCTTTTAAATTACTTTTAAAGCTTTTAATAAAGTTTTTCCTTTAAATAAAGGATTTACTTTAATAAGCTTATAATATTTAATTATATAAAATAAATTAAAATTTTCTTTTTTTAAATAAAAACTTTAATTAGCTATAAATATTTTTTTTAAATTATAGCTATTTTAATTATAATATAATTAAATATAAATAAAGTTTAAATACTTTAAAAGGTTAGCTTAAGCATTTTTAAATAAATTAAGAAATATTAATAATTTCTTTAGCTTAAAAGTTATTAATAAGCTATTTAAGGAAAGTTGCTTAAGCTTATTATATTAATATATATTATAATCTTAAAAAATATAATTATAATAAACTTTAAGTAATTTATTCTTTTTTAAAAAAAGCATTAAAATTATAACTTATACCTTATTATTATTAAAATTACTTTAATTAAGTTTTATTAAAAGCTATTAAATAAAATTTATAACTTTTAGCTTAATTATTTTAAAATTACTTTATTATTTATTATAAAAAAAAGCTTTAATATTTTATTAAAATAATTTAAATTTATTTTTAAACTTAATTAAGTTAAATTTTAACTTTATAAATTTTTTAATAAGTTTATTTATATTTTATAAATTTTAATTATATCTTTTAATAATATTAATATAATTAAATTTAAATAAAAATTATTAAGCTTATAAGTTTTTATTTTAAAGGTAATTTAAAGAATTAAAATTATTTTAGCTTTTTTAAAGAAAATTTAGCCTTTTTAAATTAAGTAAATTTTAATTAAAATTATTTTATATAAATAAATACTTATTTTATTTAAAATACTTAAGTTTTTAATTAATAATTTTTAATAAAGTATATTTAAAATTTAATTAAAAAATATTTCTTATTAATTTATAAATAATCCCTTTCCTTATTAATTATTTTTTTAAATATAATAAAAGCGCTTTATAAAAAAGCTAAGTTATAATAAAAGAAATATTATTTATATTATTAAGTTCTTAATTATATTTTATAATTTTCTCTTTTTATACTTTTAAGTTATTATAAAGGTTATTATAAATAATATCTTTAATAATTATAATTAAGTTTATATAATAAATTTAATTATTAAATTTATAAAAAGTAAAAAGCTTTTTTTTTTTATTTTTTAAAATAAATTATTTAATAATAATGCTTTTAATTATTTTTATTAAATTTAAAGTAATATAGCGTTATTTAAGTAATTTTAAAATTTAATTATTTAAATAAGAAAATTAATAAATAATAATTTTAAGATTATTTAAAACCTTAATAATATTAATCTTATTAAATTTTAAGATATTTAAATTATAAATTATAAATAAAGCTATTTATAATAAAATCATTATATTAATAAAAAGTAAAACTTTTAAAATATTAATTTAAATTCTTAATTTATTATTAATAATAAATTATAAAGTTTAATTAAAGTAAGGTTAATGCTTTAATTAATAATAAGTAAAATTAAATTTCCTTTTTTTCTTAATAAATTTCTTAAGATTCTTTTTTTAACTTTAAATAAAAAAAGATAAATAATTTTTAAGGTTTAAAAATACTTTTAAAATAAAAGTAAGTTTAAAAAGACTTTAAGCTTAAAAGTATAATATATATATTATAATAGTTTTTATTAAAATAATAATAAAATAAAGAAACTTAAAAATAATAATATCTTTAATTAAAATAATTACTTTTAAGGAATTTATTTTTAATATTATTATAAAATATTTAAATTAAAGTTTAAAAAATAAAGGTATTAATAAATATAATAAATAAAATAAATTTAATAAAAAAATATTTTATTAAAAAATAAAAATTATAAAGCTATAATAAAGAAAGCCTTTTAAATTTATATTTAATGCCTTGCTTATTAATATTATATTAAACTCTTAATAAATTAAATTTAAATTTAATTAAAGCTTAAGCAAAGTTATACTTTAAATTTAAGTTTTTTATATAATTTAATTAATATAAAAATATATAATATAATGCTATTTATTAAATTTATAAGTAAATAAAATAAGCATTTTAATTCTATATTATAGCTTTTTTTACTTTAAGCTTAAGGTTATAATAATAATAATAAATATTAATTAAAAATTTAAAGCATTTTTAATTAATATTAAGTAATATTTATAAAGTTTAAATTTATTATTTTAATTTTAAATTTATATTATCGCTATATTTTAAATATAATTTTTAATAAAAAACTTAAAATAAGTTTAAAGCTTAATAATATATTAATATATAATTAAGGTAATATTTTATTTAAATATTAAAAGTATAAAAGATATCTTAAAATTAAAAAATAGTTTTAAGATACTTATAATATTATTATAAATTTAATTATATTTAATTCTTCTTTATAATAAATTAAAAATAAATATAAGCTTTAATTAAAGCTTTAAGTTAATATATAAAATAATTTAGCAATATTTAATATAAAAATAAAAAAAATAAAATTAATAAATAATTAACTTATAGCTAACTTTTTATTTTTCTTATTATTAATTAAAAATATATAAGATTAAAATTATACCTAAGTTAAGTTATTAATAAAAATAAGCTATTTAAATAATAAAAAATAAGTTTTATTAAACCCTTTTAAGAATAACTTAAGGAGAAGCTTTAATATAATAAAGAAAGAAAATAGGAATAAAAGGGAATTAAAGAAAGGAAAAAGATAAATATTTTAAAAATTCTTAAAAATAAGAAAAGCTTAATTAAAGCATTAAATATATAAGAAAAGAAAAGAATTAATTTCTTAAAAGAATGTTTAGAATGAATGTAAAAGCTAGCTTTTTATAACCAGCCGGAATTTAACGCAATACCATTTCTCACGTAATTCCCTATACCTGCCAACAATACTTAAAAACTTTAATAAAATAATATTTATATTTATTTTTAATAATATTATAAGAATTAAAAGATTTAAATTAATTACTTTAATACTTATTAAGCTATAAAAGAGGGTTTTTTTAACTCTTAAAGCATTTTAAGAGATGCAGGTTGCTTTTGCTAATTATAACCTATAAAAATACTTAATTATAACTTAATAATTACTCTTTAGGAAGGTTTAAAAAGGATATAATAAGAAAGATTGGTAATTAATAATGCTTTTGCAAAAGAATTAAGTCTTTAAAGATAAATTAGCAGCTATAGTACCTTAAAAGAAAAGGAAGGTTAAAACAAGCTTAAACTTTATATTTATTAAAATTAAGTATATATATAGGGCGTAAATTAACGTTAACGTAATTAAGGATGATTTAGCAAAAATAAATGCTTTTAAAAATATTATAAATATAAAGGAATATATCGTTATAGGTAGTAATAATAATTTAGAGTAACTTTAATTAAAGGGGTAATGTGGCGAGGAGGATCGTTTTAGTGGGCCGAATTAGGGGGTGGGCCGAATGTGCAGACCCTGACTTACTTGAAAGGCTAGGGCCTTCCGAGATTAAAACAAGGCAGGATATCATGAGCCACTTAGAAGAGATGAAGGAATGGAAATTGAATGGACGCCAAATTCGAAACATCTTGAGGATGGCTCAATTGATCGCATTCACCGAAGAAGGAAGGCGCGGAACTATGCGCTTCAGGCACATTGAGAAAATGATGAACCAGACGTTGAATTTTGAGGAATATTTCGAAGAGGGCCACAAGGAGGCACGATCGCAGCTGAGGAGTGTGGATAGAACGTTCCGCGAAAATAGGGCCGGACAAGTTCAGTTGAGCCATGGTGGCAGGCCTACAAGCAGCTACGGTTCCATTCTTGGCTAGGGCAAGAGGAGCGATCGGCTCAATGGGTATCATCAAGACGGAGGAGTGAGTTAAAGGCGACAGATTTGATTGGAGAAGGATAGAGCTCGATGTCTCCGGAGCTAAACACACGGTGATGCTATTTTGGCGACGAGTACCTCGCAGTGGTGCGACTCCAGGCCTCATTCCCACTCATTTGAAGCTCTAAACCCTTGATGTGTGTTGTCAAGGCCTCCGCATTGTTCTGTTCCATCATCTCCTGCTCCATGACCTCGTGCATCGACTCCCATTCACGCAAAAGGGTGTAGAGCACACGTTTGGCAGCCGCCGGAGGGACATTAGCAGCTTTGGCTAGTGTCTGGACAGCCGAGCAAAGCACACCACCCTCGGGGTGAAGTGTCTCTGCGGCGAGTACCTCCTTCTCGTAACTCCAGATATCGTTCATGACGGAAATGTGCTTGGCACAGTTCTGGTAGAGAGGTCGCAGGAGGTCTAGTTCTTCTACCGTAGCACGAAGGCCCATCGAAAAGCGCATCAGAGCGCTAAGGAAGCTTTGCAAAGTCAACATCGGCCATCGCATAGTATCGAGAAACTTGTGGACTTACGCTCCGCCGACGTCCGCCTCTCGGTATTCCAGATACGCTCTGACGTCCATGTCTTTCAAGCGTTCCACATCGGTCTGAGCCCTCATGAAGCTGAAGCATGGCTCGAGTATATCGTCAGCCAGGGGCCGGTCGTGAGCCCTCATAGCCTCCCAAAGGTCGTAGAGGATGTACTCGGCAGGCACATTTCGGTCAGGAGCGACATCCCCACGACAAATGGGCATTAGTCTCTCATTGTAGGCCCTACCTTCGTCAAGAGACATGTGCTCCAGTAAGTCTTCCAATCAGAATCACCCAGTCAGCAACAGGGTACCATGGGGCTGAGTAATGGTATCAGGGCAATGTGGCACAAACACTCACCGTCGATGAGGAAAAGAACGGTCAACAGCCGGCAGGCGAAGTGAATGCGATCGTCCAACGCCCTTGGGACATAGAAGCAAGTGACACGCGGGAAGCCCGAGTCCACGAATTTCTGGCGCGCCTTCTCGTCGCGGAACGGCCAGTGCTGCAGGAAATACCCGTTCACTTCAGCTGTGACCTCCCGCTCACGAGAGTGGCACTCGGCTGTCCAGCGTGGGTCTGGATATCCAGGAACGCCACTGATGGCCTGTGGCAGTATCTTCGTCGTTTCAGATGGCGCCATTTGCAACGAAGCTAGCTCCTGGACCAGGAAGGAGAACAGATGCAAGAGAGGCGAGTGGAAGGGTCAAGGATAGACTCGACTTGCGGCTTTCTTCTCGCTGACGCGAGGATCTGGGCACTCATATGAGGCGATTGCTCACCGACTCATCAATGCAGACTTCCCGATCGGGTATCTCCCGGGAAATGTCATGGTGTATGTACGCAGTGCGGTCCAGCACACCTGTCCAGCTCACCGAATACTGCTGACCACAAAACAATTGGACGCGAAACGAGCACGGTTTTCCACCAATACCACAGTGGGATTCGCTGCTTGAATCCGTGAGATTTTGGGACCTGGAATGATTATGGACCACTCGCACTATATTCTCATTGTCCTGATAGGGTCTGATCGTGTTGTTGTGTCAGTAATACCGAGCAAGAAAAAGTCCCCTCAGGTGCTGATTTCATGCATAGATCCGGAGGTTTCTGTTCGGTCTTTGTGCTTGGCACGAGAGGCTGCGAAAAAATCCTACCAACATGCTAGGATGGGACTACGAGAGGTACGAGGGGACTTCGGTGGTATTCTCATGAGCAATGTTATTTGACAGCCTGACCAAGTGATCGAGAACGGTGTCACCGACCTACAAAGTCGCTTCGAGCAGGATGATGGAGACGAGGATTGTTGGGCTGGCCCGCGGGATCACGCTTACTTGGATGGGCGGTAGGACAGCAAGTTTGGGTCTGGGAAGATAGTCCATTGTCTGTTGGGTTGAAAGGGACAAAGAATAGAACGGTTAAGCGTCTGATTATCAAAAATCGAGCGGTGTCTTTCTGGACCAAAGCTAAGATACGAGAATGCATGCTTGAAGGTAGAGTTCGTGGGCGCGGACTAGTCCCACTACACCTGGCTGAGCACTGCCTAGGTGAAGAGAGGAGGGGCGGACATATCCGGGGTTGCGCTGCTTTAACTTGCGTGCCACGCATGGGTACTTAGGTACTTAGGACTTTACTCTGTGAGACTGATTGCTCGAAGCCAGAGGCCTGTCAAATCAGCGTAGCTGATAAGCGAAGACTGCAGGAGCGCCAAAGGCTATGCAGGCTACAGAGCAGCAGCACAACTAATACTGAATAGATGCTCAGCGCAGACGCAGCTACCATGTGAAAAGCGTGCCAGCATCTGAGTGGGTTATTTGAGCTTTAGGGTATGATCAGCTAAAAAGGACACAGTATAGTATGGTAATTACATGAAAGAACTGAGATTAGCGGAGACTATCCATGGAAATTGTCAACGAGCCTGCATTCCATCTAAGGATAGAGCTGTACAAAATGGCTCCCAACACCGCCATAATAGCGGAGATGACAGCAACATTGTGCGCTGCAGCGAGGCCGTGTCTCTTAGCTAGCTCCGACTCGCGGCCAGCCCATCCTGCTGCGGTATTGGCGTGAGGAAATGGCTCATCAGGCACGGGTTTTCCCAAGAACTTGCATAATGGCGCCCACCCGTCCTCGACTGACCATTCCAAGAGCCGTTCTTTAGGTACGAGTCCACGGACCATGTTACAGTGCTCTGAAGAGACAAAGAGGTCAACTGGCATCCAGCGTATGTTCAAAGAGGAGGCGGACTGATCAGTGGAATCGAACCGAATATAGAGAGAATATTCTTTTGTCGGCATCACTTACCACGGTACACCCACTTCCCATTCCTCGCGACTCCCGTCTCCAGGTTGCCATCTAGTGCGCGGAACAGACCTGGCCACATGAACCGGACGTAGACGTGCCAGGACCAGAAAAGCTCGCGGCCCAGACACGACAATACGAGGAGGAGGAGGTTGCTGTTGTTGCGGACTAGTGTCGCCATCGCGCTCTCGTGCCTGCGACTGCTTCAGTACCAGCACGTGGAATCTTGTTGAGGCTTTGATCTTCAGGTCCTTCAAGAAAATTGTTTTCCGATATGTAGAGGCATGAAAACAAATTTGTCTGAAAATACTGACCACGCATCCAGGTCCCTTCGATAGTTCAGGACTACCTTGGCCTCGGGGTATGCTGCAATCAACTCAGCGGCGAACACAGAGGCTGCCGCGTCCGTGACAGCGACCGAGTGTCCTATCAGGGGGTCAAAATCGGCCGCCGTAAAATCGTTGTTGCCGTCAAGTGGCCCGAACCATCTGCAGAGACACCAGGAAGTCAGCACATCTCCCGTCTCTCTACAGCAAGGACCTGATCAACCGCACGCGGATGCTCCTCAGGGCTATCCGTGAATTTGAACTCACTTCTTGCGGCAGAGCTTGACCCACTGCTGGGCGTAGTTGGGCTGCTCGTAGATGATGTCCCACCCGTGGTATGTGTGATCGTAGCCCAGCGTCAGGAGCGCGTGCTGCAGCGACTCGGTCCCGGAGCGAGGCATGCCCACACAGAGCACCTCCATGGGCTTGTGGCGCTTTCGGGGCGGCGGCTCGGGCATGGAGTAGACATAATTCTCGAGGAATCGGACAGACCAGTTGTTCACGGTCGGCATGGTTGGGTGGTGTGGTTGGTTTCTTTGTTGCGAGTGTCAGGTGGGCAGATGGTGTTTCTCTTGCGTCTCGGTGAATGACGATGAATGACCGTTTGACTGCAAGTCTTGGCCGCCGGGATCGTGATCAATTGGAATCAGAGACAATCTGTTTTCACGTTGCATCTGGCCACAATACGCTCACGCGCTTGAGTGAGGGTTGACACTGAGGGGTGGCTCCAACGGTGCTTACGCATGAGCTAAGTTGCTCCACCTTCGCCGTCGCAGAGCAGACATCGGTAACTAGTCTTCTCATAGTGCTCCCCAAACGCCATTAGCTGGTTTGATAGTGGTCAGCTTGTTAGTCAGTCGGAATTAACGTAGCATATTCAAGGCCATCGTATTTCTGCTTTACATGGCCTGGAGACATTGGAGACACTAATGAAGAGGGCAGCAGCTATGGTCCAATATTGTGGGCCTGTATCAGTCTAGTTATTAGTTCTATAGGCTGATCTATTTGAATGCAGTGTATATGTGGTAAAGATCGTAAGTGGCAACACCTTGCCTCCAACCAGGGCCCGGTATCCCCTCAGGCAAAACTCGTGTACTACCAATCCTCAGACCGTTTCCCGAACGACCAAAGTTGGACCCAGCCACGCTTCTCCTGGGGATGATCCTCCTCCAGAAGACCAGACCACATCCTCGAGGGCTGGGCTTAGTTGCAGGTGAAGCCGCAGCTCTCGTCGGGCTGGAGGGCAGGCTCGTTGCGGCAGACGGCGATGGTCGGGTCGTTGCCGCCGCCGAGGACGCAGCAGCCCGAGGCGCAGTTGGCGTCGCTGGTGCACTGGCCGGTCACGAACTGGGCGCCGTCGACGCCCACGTTGTCGGGCCCCTGGGCCTCGTTCGCGGTGGTGGGAGGGCACGATCCGCCCGCGGCGCCGCCTTGCGCATTGCCACCGGCGCCTCCCTGGGCGTTTCCGCCGGCTCCGCCCTGTGCGTTACCACCAGCACCGCCCTGTGCGTTACCAGCCGCTCCGCCCTGGGCGTTGCCGGCAGCTCCTGTCGCCTGGGCGTTGGAGGCGGCCGCGACTCCGGTTCCGGCGGCGTTGTTCGCGTTGCCAGCCTCACAAGGAGCAGCGATGACCCCAGTAGCGGCGAGGGCGAGGAGGGTGATAATGCGGTAGGAGACCATTTTGACTGAGGTGTGTTGGAAAAAGTTGTTTGTTTGGTGTGTGTAATACGAATTAAGGTGTTAAGCAATAGTTGGTGGACTCCGGGTCTCACGAATGAATGATTGGCTGGTTGTTGGTGTTGTTGGTGTTAGTGCTGATGAGGATGAGGAATTCAGAGTGCACAAGTGGAACGGGACACAGGCGCTTTAAATATACATGATGGTACCAGCGTTTACTGGTGTATACAATACTTCAGACCGAGAGACAAGTCGCCCTCAGTAACGACGTCATGAGGCCAACGCGGTGCAAGGCTTTGCGCGACGCAGCAAAACGTCAGAAGAGGGAATATCAAACAGGCTTGAATACTGGCCGACATTTGGGGGTTGCAAGGGGCACAGACGGAACCCGACTCGGAGGTGGCAGCAGGCCTGAAGTCGGGCCCGCAGCTTACTCTCACAAGTCTGGGCTCTTCGCTTCAAGAGGGCCCCGAATGAGGCTACTTGGAATAAGCATGTCTGACCTCTGCGAGGTCGACTTAATAGGTCGCAATGTATGTGCCGCAAAGCTTGGGGGAGGATGGCCTGATACTGGCCGGCCCTTGGCGTCAGCAGGCAGCGGGCGCAAGTGATACAGCGATCAAATCCAATTCTTCTTGCGATTTCTTGAAATTCTTGCTTATTTCATTCAAATTACTAGTCTTAAGAACCGAGGTCAATCAATTGGACTAGCTGCCTGCCGAGTTACTGCGAAGTGGTCGGCCATCATGCGGCCGTTTGGACTGCCCACGGGACATCTGGAAGCTGTCAACGTCGCAAGGACTCAGTCCGGAGCACTCTGCTACAATCCTCCCGCCAGCCTTTTGCCACTGACTGTTTTGTGCCTGGATTATTGCCCACGGAAGTCTTGTCCTTGTTTGATCCCATGCAAATGATCAAATGCAATGTGTGATTGTGGATCTCTTGATTTCATTGGTGCTGCCTTGTCAACTGCTTACAACCTGGAAGTGCATTCTCAAAAAGACAATCATCTGAGTTCAAAGAGTTTGAAGGGATTGACAGTAACACTTCAATCTCGTGGTTTGTATTTGAATTTGTATCCAAGGGCTGATTATTGACCATGGTGTTCTATCTGTATGAGACGCCCACAAGCAAAGGCCACACAACACCCAAGGCCTTTTTGCACACTCCGATTAACTGAACTTTGCTTATCTCAGGCAGGTTTCCAATGTTTAGAGTGCAGTGTCACGGAAGGATGCAGCTCAGATCTCGACTAGGGGGATGTGCACATGTAAATAAGGATGTATTATTGCATGATCAGCATAGCTCAGGCAATCGAATACGGTGACATCTAAGCCCCTTGCCTTGCCGATTCATCCTACAGCCTTATGGAACCGACACTGCTTCTAAGACTTTGAGCCCTGAGTGAAACCGATGAGGTCCAAGACAGCAAAGACCGACGAGCTAATAAGGTGGAATTTTGTGTGGTGGAAGAAATTTGAATCAAAGTATATTGCTGTTTTTATTTGGGTGAATCGGTGAATCCGTGAATCCTTCTGCTTGGCTGGGCTAGTACTCGCTTAATTGGACCAACTGTCCGAGGGAAGCGCCCGTTGAACTGGCTTGTCCAGATGCTGCTGCGCCGCTCCACTGCATTCATTAATATGAAAGAGTACATGTTCTCGGTGAGCAGCGGCCACTCGTGGAAGACAAGTTGCTTATGAGCACTTGGCAACGCCCCCTCCGACAGGAGTACATCCGTTGCCAGCTGTTACGCAAGGATGCCCCTAGGGTATGTCTCGTCAGCGAATGGCTCTCAATGGAATTTTGAGAGCAACCAACCTCTCCGCAGGGGTTGAACATCTGTCCCGCGTCTGCGCCACTGGGCACGCATCTGCCCAGGTCGCCGCTGCCTTTTGGAAGTTCGCAGTTCTATTCGAACATCTAATGTTAGCACACACACCGGTATAATTCAAGGACGATAGGTCTTACCCAGTAGCCGAAGACTGCAGGGACAAAGAAGAGGAGAGCCGAAGTAGAAAGCTTCATCTTTACTGTAATAATAATAATTGATTTACTAGGAGTTGCAATAAGATGCTTGTGTTGGTCTCTTAGATTGTTAGAGCAGATGGTCTCTATCTTCAAGCAGCGTTGGTCTAACCCCTAACCTATATATAGTGGCATGTTTCTCCTGCCAAGACTTTTGCAAAGCATGATTCATAAAGAGTGGGTACCTCGCCGTTTTACGCGTGGTGTTATTCTCCTGACAGATGTTTGGGTAGGGTTGTTGACTCATAGATCTTCAAGCTAATACAAACTGAGCTCTGTGGATAAGTTTCTGAGCGGGTCGGCCTAGGCTCACCTCTCCCAACTGCTCTTCACCCTTACTCGTGACACACATAGCCACTGCGCCTCTTTTTAAACTTTAAACTTTATTTTTTTAATATTAGCAATAATGAAGGTTTAAGTTTAAAAAGAGGTACTTACTTTTATTTAAGGAGATGTATATTTTTAGTGTAGATAAGTACTTCTTAGGCAAAGTTTTGGTGTGAAGAGACCTGCGGGTTGCTAACCCACAGATATGCCGAGCTAACAATATCAATGCTGGTCGAGTGTAGTTGTATTACCAGGTGTATGGAAGAAGACGGAACCAGGCAAGCAGCAACTGTTTCGAGCCACCACAAATTGCACTTATTTCATACCATGTTCCTGCAGCTGTCTCACAATCTTTGCCTCCTCATCTAAAAGATAATTCTGATCGCTGAAAGTTCCCGTGGTAGGGTACAACGCCTCCATCGGGACCTCGCGGACGTTGAGCTTAGGGTCTTCCTTCGCACCAACCATCATCGCCTCAATGATGTTGCCGTCGCCGTACTGAGGCTCGGTAAGCACTCGCATCATGACCGAGGCACACTGCTCCGGCGTCATGCCCAGCTCGTCGGGGCGGGCCTTATCCCCGAAGAGGGGGGTCTAGTATTACAGCCATGGTCAATATACGTGGGCCTTGTTCTACGGGATGTGGAGGTCACTCACATGCACCCTGCCCGGGCAGATGGCCGCGTTGCGGATGCCGAAATGTTTCTTCAGCACCCCCACGGACCTGACGAAGCTGGCGATGGCCGCCTTGCTCGCGAGGTAGATGGGCACGTGGAGGCTGTGAACGTAGGCCGCCAAGCTCGCAATCCAGATGATGTTCCCTTGGACGTTTCGGTTCTGCAGCCAGTAATCGATGGCGAGCTGGGCGATGCGGATGGGCGCGGCCGTGTTGACGGCGAAGGTCTTGTACTGCCCTGGGTTTGCGTCCTCGCTGTCCTGCGCCAGGGGTGAGATGCCCGGAGGGTGCCAGAAAGAAGACTCCGGGGGCTCGTAGATGCCGGCACCGTTGCATACGATATCGATCTGCGGGAATGTTTGAAGAGCGACCTTCCACAGTGAGCTTATCTGCCCCCAGTCGGCAAGGTCCACCTTTTGGAAGACTGCAGAAGGTTTCCCAGCCTCTGTGTTCGTATACTTAAGCAGGACTTCCTCGGCCTCGGGCCTCAGCTTCAAGTCAGCCAGAATCACGGAACAGCCCTTCTCTAGAAGCTGTTCTGCAAAGGCTAGGTTGATTCCTAGACGAATCTTACTTAGCAATTACTAGGATGGCGCGAGGGCGCCCGCAGTCCGACGGAAATCGGGATTTCGAACTTACCAGAGCCAGCTCCGGTGACAATGGCGTACTTGCCTTTGGTCTCGTAGCTTGACATGGTGTGGAATATTGATGATGTATTCTGGTAGCTTGTTTACTATCTGCAAATGTTGAGAGGTGTCATGAGTAAAGCGAAGGCGATAAGGACTTGAACTCCAATCATCGACTTTTGTTCAAGGGAAGGGCAAGACCTCGTCGTCTTTTTTGGAGAGAGACGCCATTTCGAAACCCCTCTTCTGTAGAAGTATCGACCCACTGCTCTTGCAGGAATTCTGTCACCTGTCTCCAATAATCCCGCTTGCTCTTGATGGTGGCTGGTCTTGCCGCCAATCGAAAACAAACTTTCTAACTAGATATGGAGAACCCGACGTGTTACAGCAGCTCATGTTTGTCCAATTGAGGCAGGTCTCTGCTAGAAGTGATGTGTTACAAAGCCACGAGACATGGCAGTGCTGCCGTTCTGAAAGTTGATCTAATACCCGGATCGCTTCTGAGGGTTCTCCGGCATAGCCATGACCAATCTGCACGTGTGGGCCCATATTATCGTAGCACGGTCATTTTTGTCTACAATCTTGTATTCACTTATAGACCACACATGCTCACAACGCCTTCTGTTTTCAATGAGCTCAGGAAGCCGACGTCCGCAGGTGCCCAATATAGTACTACCATGTACCAACTGACAAAAAAACCTCGACGTTCAAAAAGACGAGCAAATTTGTATACCCAGAAATTTCACGCTTCGTTGGCTCACTTCATATGTTTAGCTCATCACACCTAAAGCCCTCGACATCCACAGCACGTCTATTAGCAGGTGGAAGACTGAAATTATGAACATGAGACTTCACGGACATATCAAAGGACTTTCTGTCAAGGTAAAGTTCGAAATTGTGCTGAGTATCTCGGCATGTGCACAAGTGTACAAGGCCGGTACTTTATTTCTATATTTACATAGTCTGCTTCACCTCTTCCTCAGAGTTCAAGCATATGAAGCCTCCCTCCACCAATCACACCTAGAATTAGCAGCCGGGTCCTTCACCACGTCCACAAACGTCGCATTCAGGTTCAGGTCAAAAAATTCTTCGCCGTAAACAGGAAACGCGGGCAGTCCCTCGCGGTTTGGATCCCCAGTCTCCGCGAACGTCGTGAGATACCCCTGCAGGATGCCCGCCAGGGTCGCGTTCGTCACGAGGGTGCTCCACGTGCTGTTGACATAGAACGAGTAGTTGACGTCGAGCGTGTGCGTCCCGGGCGGCACGCTGAATAGGTACGAGTAAGCGGAGACACCTCCGTTCTCGACGCCTAGAGCCTCGCCGGTGAAGTATGCGTGGCACGTGAAGGTGAAATCCGCGACGGCGGTCATGAGCCGGTCGAAGGGGGTCGCCCACGGGAAGGAGGTTGTGTCGTTGTATACTGCCGGATACACCTCGGTTGACAGCTCCTTGAGGACGGCGTCGGGCATCTCGGGTAAGTAGAGCCTCATGTAGGCGTCGAAGGCCGACGAGTTGGTCACGGACGGGTCCGTGTACTTTTGGCCCTCGAAGGTGTTGTGCGCGACCATCACCTTGACGCCCTTGTGGTACTGCCCGCTCGCGAGCAGCCTCTCGGGCAGGTCTGGGACGTACGACCCGTCGGGTGCGGGCCCGAACTGGAACGTGCCGTAGAAGTCTGACGCCTGCGAGAGCTTGTTTGCGATCTGGAGGTCGTATGTGTCGAGTTCCACGAGGTCCGCTAGGCTCGAGACGTTTGCGGTCTTGAGGAAGACGGATAATGAGTCCTCAGCCTGCGAGGCATAGGGTCGCGGCACATAGGCTGGGGATTTCAGGATGGCCTGTTGGAATTGCGGAGCGTCCTCCTTGCCCCCGTGTGCGGTGAGGTGGTGGAGGATGGAGCCGCCTCCAGCGGATTCCCCCATGACCGCGACGCGAGATGCGTCTCCGCCAAAGAGGTGGATGTAGTTTTGCACCCACTCAAGCTCCTTGCGCTGGTCTTGGAATCCGACATTGGGCACTCCCCCAGCTGAAGTGAATGATTCGCCCTGGAGCCAACCCAGAGCTCCGAGCTGAAACATAATTGTTAGCCATGAGAAAATAAGAATAGCTTGAGGAAGATGAAAGAGCCCTACTCGGTAGTTCAACCCAACCCAAATCACACCCTCTCCGTCCTCATCGAAACTGCGATCTTGCAGACCCAGAGGGTTCGTCATGGGTCCACCCCATTTTGCACCGATTTGAAATCCACCACCGTGAATCCAAACCATGACGGGCCTGGAGCAGGTGCGACGTTGATTCCAAACTTGATCCGGGACCACAACGTCGGGAAACAGACAATCCTCGCTCTCCAGCTCGCCCGGAGGCGCGGTCACAAGCTTGGTGTTCTGCCAGGGAGTGTACGACTGGGGGCAGATCTTGCCATAGGTGCCATCCTGGACGCCGGCCGAGCGGTTGTTGACGGCATCTTGGGGCAGCTGGAACCGTAGTGCGTCGACTGGAGGGGCTGCGTACCGGATGTTGGAGAAGTTGTAGTACGTCCGCTCGTCCGGTGAAGTAGTGATCTGAGGCGCGTAGAGAAGCATAATCCAGATCAACGACGGGCAGCAACGCAGTCGCGTTATTATCACGGCGGACCAAACCACTGTTAGACACACTCGTCGCTCAACTGCTCGCCTTCGTAGCCCCCGGGGCACTAACGCGACGATTTGAATGAAAGCTCCACACTTGGGTCCATCAACGCGTATCTGGGTTTTGTTGGAGAACGGCCCCTTTTGTTTGTCCCGTGACTCTCAGCCGTTGAGGTCGGCCTTGGAGACCGACTGCCCGGCTATCTGGACTTGGGCCTTGAGACGCTGCTAGCGGTGAGCCGCGCCCCAAACAAGTTCTTTTAGGTGTGAATGTGTGACCTCGACGTCGGAAACTCATGTCTAAGAGCACCTATTTGAAAATTGAAAAGTAGGGCAGAGTACTTCGAAACTCGAAGCTGGCAGAGAGTGGCAAATCAAGTGATTAGGTGGATGGATGAGCAGAATAGAGTGACGGGAGATCGACACAGATCCATCGTCGTCAAGCGCCGGATAAACCGCACCTCACCAGATGTGCACATAGGGCATCAAAGAAAGTGTGCACCAAAAAACCAATGCCACCTGAGTGTTCCAACCATGCACCGCAGACTCAGTGTGGCTGGAGCTGTATACTGGCAACTGTGGGCATAAGTCGTTCAATTCGAGTGCGGACAGGAGAACGCCGGAGCAGTTGGAGGGCCGCGACTCGGACGAGTATGTGCTGGGGAGTATGCGAGCCGGAGCCATCTGGACGAAGACCGAGGTCGAGGTCCATAGCATTGACGGATGCAGGATGTAAATGCAGTCGAGAGAGGGCCGTAATATGAAAATTTGTTCTCATGTGAATCTATGATTGTTTATTCAAGTCCATATACTCCTCTCCCCCCACAGTGCTGTGACCCATTTGACAAGAGGCTGATGATATTGACCGCCCGATGAGGAGTGTGACCCAATTACATTCCGGAACCCTTCCGGTTCCGAGTCCTTGCCTACCGTCTATACTATATAACTCCGAGAACCTATGTGCTATATACATTTGTGTGTGACTGCCAGAGTCCGGCCAGTATCTGGCTGCGGCAGAGATACCTCAACTTTCCTTGAGGTCATTGCTGTTTTCTGACTCCCCTCTGCAGGCATTCTGCATGCCCAGTGATCTCAGCCTCTGCGAAAGCAGTCCCTCAGCGATGGCAGCACCGGTGCTACTACCGGGATAGTGGTTGCCGCCCCCCACGTATCCGCCAATGTCACCCTTAGCAAAGCTCAGAGGAGTCATCGTGGGAGGAGCATCGACAGGCACCGATGTTGGGGCGAGCACTTGACCGCCGGACAGACCCGTGCCAATAGGTCGCCCCAGGGACAGACCTCTATCCTGAAAGCTCGAGGCCCTTGCCCGAAGCAGGGACAAACTTGGCATGGGCTCGCTCGGGTCGAAAGGCGGGAGCTGCTGGCCGAAGGAGAAGCCGGAGCTCCTCCTCCTGAACGCCTTCTCGGCTGCCAGGCTTGCCCCTGGCCCTGTTGTCTGCGTTACCGGCTGGTGCATAACCCTGACAGGTTTGTAAGGTGTGAATTTTGGCTCGGGGAGGGTGATCTCATTCCGAAGCTTTTCCTTGCCATCTGGCACGCGGTTGGCAAAGACCACCCTGATGCTTTTGTAGAGGTAAAACCGGCCTTTCGCAGGGCAGCAGATGTGCAGATGGACGAGGTACCGCAGGGTTGGTCTGTCGTTGGTTGATGGCAGGTTCTCAACAATAGGGCCACCGGCAGAATAACACCGCTGGCGGATGAACGTCTTTGTGCCCGGCTCCATGCCCTCGAGGTCATACGGCACGAGAAAGAGTTTCACAGCCGTTTTGTTCTGGTTTTTAATGATGATCTGGACCTGGCCCTTCTCTGGGATACGATAGCTCCCTCCGGGCGGTGCTTTCGGAGACGTTGACCTCCGCTTCAGCTTGGTCGCTTTCCGTGGGTCGAAACTGGCTACATCCCCGCCAGAGTTGATATCGGTCATCGCGATGTCCTCGTCCCCATCCAGCCGTTGTTGAGTAGCTGCCGAGATGCTTCTTTGATGAGACTTACGTCTCTGTCTTGAAGTCTCCTCTGGATTTGAGAGCCCATTCTCCAGGTCGATCTGTCCAACATAGGGGCTAGGCCCATCATCGCTCTTGGACCGCCCGTGAGGTGTGTTCACGTAGCTATAAAAGACGGCAGGAAAGGGCAAAGTGACATGTGCCGGACAACGCAGACTGCTTTTGCAATTTCCCAGACCCAAAACGCCAATTTGGGCCATGAAATCCAGAGGTTTCGAAGGCGTGGTGGACATGCGGCCTCGGAGGATGCTCTCCTCGTACGATCCGACCATGGAGGTCTGGTGTAAAGGTGAAGACGATTCCAGGCCCAATGAGGGACGCCTCGAGAATGCCGAGCTTTGTGGTGATGTTCCCCCTAATGAGAAGCTGGGTGTGGACGTGAGAGATCTCCTCGGCTGGTGGGCTTGGTAGGTCTGAGCCGACTCGCGGTGTATACCAGGTATCCTTTGTGCAGTGGTGGGGACATTCTGGTGTGAATACAGGCCGCTCAGCGTCTGGCGTCGAGAAATTCTGCTGGGGGTAGGCGGGTCCAAGTCTATGTGACTTATGGGCATGGACAGGTTCAGATCATCGTTGCTCTCAGACTGGACGAGGGGGCTCGTAGGATGCTTGTACGCGAAACTGGAGGATATAGACGAGGATACAGAGGGTGGCGAGGCCCGGAAACCATCTGGCGGATCGGCAAACGGTATTCTTCTCTCGAATTTGAACGGAGTGAAGTCTCGCGGAGGTGACGTCGCAAAACGGGAGTGATGTTCCCGGTAGAAACCCTCTGAGTTCGGCACTATTCTCACGCCCTCCTTTCCAACCTCGTTATGACGAGACGAAGACGCATGTTGGGTGAAGTCGCCGCTGTGAAGAGCCGACCTAGGTCTCTCTATTGCAAGACCTTGCTGCATACGCTCCAGATCTTCCGCCTCTTGAGTCTGCGAGCCTAACCTGTCCTTCGTAGGGGGTGAAAGTGTGGCGGATTCGCTGGGAGTTGGTTGCGGGCTGGTCGGCTGTTCTCGAGAGGCACTGCGGCGGAAGAGAGACTCGAGCTGAGTGGGAACGTTAGGCAAGCTGCCGGCGCAGGAGACAGGCGAGGCCCAGGCACTTACATGGCGTTTGGGGCTCCACGTAGGACTCTCGCCCCTCTTCAGCCGCTCAATCAGCTCGATGCGGTCGGACGTAGTGTTGGCGGACAGGCCGGGCGTTGGGGACGACGGTCCTGAAGTGTCTGGCACAGGCCCCTCGCAGAGTTCTGTTCGGATGCTCTCCTCGGATAGCTGGCGGCTCAAGGACATGGGGTGGGACTGGTTACGCAGAGGAATATGTAGTGGGACCGGCTGGGCCACTGGAGACTCGGAATGAGGCGCTGAAACGTCATCTTCGTCGAGGTTCTCCCGGAATATGGGCATCTTGGTGCGTCTATCTCTGCTGCAGCTGATCGAGGACCTCGTTGTCTTGGGGATGCCGGGGATGCAGGGCAGCGAAAGGTGAGAAGTTGACCACCCGAGGTCCTTTTCAGAACCTTGGGTGGCTTGGGGAGAGAGGTTGAAAGGTTGAGAGGTTGAGAGGCGGTCGTCACAACGGGCCTGGTCGGTCGGTCATTAGGGATATCCACTGCCGTAGGGACGGGTGACCGGGTTGAGGATCCAACTCTGCAGGACCTGCCTCCAACAAGACGGCGTTTCTTTTTTTGGCTGTCCTGACGCACGGCCGAGGCGGGGAGGTTGGTGGCATGGGAATCAGATGCTTGAGACGCCACGGGACTCGAGGACAAGGCGAGCCTCTGGGTCAAAGCCGAATGTCTGCCGGCTCTTATCGTGAACGGAGACAGACGGTCACGCGCACAGCATCAACGGGAGGCCGCAGGCAGTAATTGTGACACAGCGGGTGAGTGCAGGTTCGTCGGCTCAGCCGCAAGTGAGTGAACCTATGAGACAGACTGAGGGGTGCCGTGCTGGATATGTATGTACAGTAAAGTGCAGTATGCGAGGTTGACGAGGTGCGCTGGGCATCTGTGAGTCAAATGATGTGACGAAGACATGTCGTCTTGGGTTGACGTCCAAGGACATGGGCCATTGGGTGGCCCCGGAAGCGGAGTCGAACTGAACCTTGGCAGCCCTGGCGCGATGATGCTGCTTTCCCTGCCGTGTCTCTAGCGTGCCCGGTACAGGGGCCCGGAGGGGCCAGAGAGGGCCCATGCTTCAGCTAAAGGGCCCCTTGTCCCCCGGCCTGGCTGGATGGAACAAGATCCACTCCACTGGTCCACGGGCCCACAGGTCACGGTGACAGCGACGCACCTTCCCTCATCTGGATGGCTGCGCCGCTGCCCGCTCTCCCTCTCATGCGAGCTCTTCCGGGACTGCGAACCTTAGCCGCGGTACACAGTCAGCGTCTCCCTCATCCACAGCCAGCCATTCCATCTCGCATGATGTGGGATTGAAACGAAACTTATTAATGGAACACTAAACACTCAACCAACGCAACATGGTCCAACATGTCCGTGATGCCCCATGTCCAATTGCTCGCCCCAGAAAGTTCAGATATTCGGATGGTTTTTCCTGCACGGCACTTTGACTCGTGTACCCTAACCCGGCCAAGATCCTTCACCAGCCAACCTCCAAGGACTGAATTGCTTGGAGATGTGCCATGCATCTCTCCTTGAACAACTCGGACGCTCGCTACAGTTGTAATGTCACACGATGCGGTCCATACCAGAAGCTGCAATGCTCTCATGTTCAATGAATTTCCTCGAGAGTGTCCTGAGGAAATAGATTCGAGATCATCCTCAGTTCCTTCAATTTAATGGCTGAGATACCCACCGTAGAAAGACTTGCCAGGTCTTAGGTCTTGCTTAGGTCTACAATCTAGCAATCCAACAGGCAGGGCAGCAGGTGCCAATTCGCTGCCTCATGCCTTCTTGCTTCGCATTACGTTTTTTGGAAGGCACATCCATTGGTCGTGGTCGATACCGACTGCCTCGGTCGACCGAGCCCGTCCTTCTCTTGTCCACCTACAAGCCTCAACCCGAGTCTGCCCATGACGCTCTCTCAGAGCCCGAGGTTGACAAACATCATGAATGCCTTCCAGTCTCTCATTACCTATTAATCACGAAACTTCATTCACTAATCTCTACATTTACTCGACGAACACGTGAGCACTCAACAGCTGCTATTCAAGCCATCCCATTCCCACGACGATGGAGTCTCCAACGAATGTGGAATCTCCAGCGACGATGGAATCTTCAACGACGATGGAATCTTCAACGACGATGGGATCTCGATCCCCATCAACGGAATATTCACTGGCGACGGAATCGTCACTGGCGACGGAATCGTCAATGGAGACGGGATCTTCAACGATGACGGAAACTCCATCTATTATGGCCATCGAGCGTCCTACGCTCCTGGCAGAATCCCGGGCACAAGGTCGATATTGCGTCTTCTTCGGCGACGATGAATCCCAGTTTCACGTCTATCTTGTCTGCCCAGGCAACGGGGTTTACCGCTTCAAACTTGTCAAGCTACACGTCAAGTTGTCAGCCCAGTTTCCTGAGGATCCCCCGAAAGTCAGGTTTCTTCCCACCACACGGCATCAGATCCACCCTGCTTTCTTCGTCAGCGGAAGGTTGTGCCTCAGTCTCCTGGGGTACGTAAACTTTAGCTGCTCCTCATTTCCGTCTTGTCCCGTTCTGTGCCCTGCTCGCAGCCTTCACTCAACTTTTTCCACTCCGCGGGTCCCGTACAGCCTGGCCTTCGGCTACTAACGTTCTCAACAAACAGAGACTTCGGCCACGAAAATTGGAAGCACCATGTTAAGAATTCTGAGCCTGGATGGATTTGCGTACGTCAATTTCTTGCCACCCTCCGCAGCTCCGGGACATGATGGCCTGCGGGAATGAAACTTGGCTTTACTCACTTGAAGAACAACATCCGATGGGAAAGCTAACTCCCATATCCACAGAATGACATGCTCCTGCACATATGGGAGCTACTGGACGACAAGCCGTTCAGGCGCGAGCCCTGGCGCGAAGATAGGCCCGAACTCAATCACTTTGTGCAATACGTCACGTGGGATGCCCTGCTCCTCAGGTACATAGCCAGCGAGACGCAGGTCGAGGCCTTGGCCTGGCTTAGGGAACACGTCCGAGTACACGGCGTGGAAATGCTAAATGAGCTGTTGAGGCAGCGAGCTGCGTATCCCGGCCGAAAGTATTTCATCAATCCGTCCAACCAAAGAATCCCAGCAGACTACCTGGCCCTGGTCAAGGAGCTAGGAGAGGTGGTCTCGAGGGCCCGGCTACCCCCACGGTCGTTGTCACCTCCCGCAGGAGTTGTCAGCAGCGACCTTGAGGAGATTGACGAGGCTGCCTGGACGTGGGCTGGCCGAGTGTCGCTGAAATGGACTCTGGCGTTCTCAGGGCATCCTCACCAACACTTTTAGGGACAACAGTATTGGACTGAACCGGGCCCTGGAGTCCTGGACATTAGGGATCCGGGGGGCAGGAGCACATGATTGGAAGCTAATGGGTTTAGGGAGGGATTCGCGGCCTCTTTTTTGAAGAGCGGTGGTCTTTATCGTCTCAGGATACAGTGATGCAGTTTTGGGCACACAAGCGAGCTGCGTTTGCTAAATATGACACGGTGTTGCCGAAGGGGCAACACCAACAGCGTGGAAATCATGGTTGAAAGTATCGGTCAGATTGAGGCGAATCAGGAAGCAACGGAGCGACGGTGGCCACACTTGGTGGCAATTTCGAAGGTCGGTGTTTATTAAGGGGTAAAAGTATTCCCATCGGAGACAATATGACGTGAGGTTCCCGCACCTAAACACCCATACGCGCTCCTTCGCACGGGATGTCCGAATTGATAATAATTGTCCCGTTAGGAGAGGAAAGTGAGCCACTGAGAATGTATTTTCAAGGCGGCGCAACGCTGATAACTACAGGACAATGATAATATCAAACTTGGAATGAGGATCACCGTGATATCACTGCAACAGCTATTCTGCAATCTACGTAAATATGGCATTACAACGCGCCCTTGTGGCCATCGTCCTGGATCTTGAGGACTTGTTGGATATTTCCCGGCTGTACTCTCTCCCACTGGCTTCCAAGGCCCTTCTCCCTCTCCCGCTGATCCTCGCGCCGGAACCATTCCTCCACGGTTCTAATCCGGCCAGGATGGATTTTGTCGAGTAAGGCGTAGTCCTTCCTGTACACGCCGTTGTTGTCAGGAGAATACCGAAAGAGATTCCACCAGCCCGTGAAGTTCTGGCGGAAGTTCATCGTAGCCGGATCGCTTGGGTCGGCATTGTAGCCAGCAGGCAGCTCGGCCAAGGCCTGGCCGGAGAAATACTCGTCGAAGCTGACGTCGACATAGCGAGCCTTCTTCCCGGTAACATTTTCGAACGCGGCCGCAAGCTCCGTGTTAAGTGGTGTGACTTATCACGATGTCAAGGTTCATCCCGTGGGCGCTCTCGTGGTTCTCAAACAGCCACTTGACGTAGTGGCCACACTCTTCCAGAGCAACTTGCGGTATAGCGCCGTCTCCCAGCGGCACCTTCCATGTCACGACGCCGTCTTCCACGGTAGGGGAAAGCGGCGTCTCGGCGCCGATCGTCATCTCCGTGTACGGGCCTGTCGAGAAGAGAGCCGCGCTCATGCCGTGTTTCCGGCGGACCTCGACGTTCTGGCTGAGTATGAATTCGGCGACGCGGCCCTTTGCGTCAATATGGCCGCATCGGAATTCGGGCCGGAATCCAGATACCTTGTATGAGTAGACAAGGCTGCTGAAGACAAAGAATTTTACGCCTTCCTCGATTGCAAGCTTGTATGCCCGCATTGACCTGTAAATCTCGGTCTTTTCTCCACAATTGAGGCCGTCAATGTTCACGAAGGCGCCCTGATTGAGCTCAGTACTGCGGATGATGATAATGCCCCGGCGGCGCGTCTCAGGAACGGATCCACAAGCGAAGTCTTCGACGAGGGGAGCTCTCGCTCCTGTCTCATGGATGGTTCACACAACTGGGACGATCCTAAGGTGCAATTTATACACCGCTCCGTCCCTGAAACTTGTGGAAAGAAGAGGTATGGAATACAATTCGTGCCCAGACGGACCACCTAGGTTTCAATCCATTGGTCGCAACCCTGCGAAGTCTGGTCATGCAGGCCAAAAAATGTCCGTATGGATACCAGTTCAAAGAAACCCGAGCTGGGAACATCGAGCCGTGGCACTTGGTGGGCGTCGCGCTCGAAGTCGCATACCATCTGGAACAAGGGCAAGGAACAGAGCAGATGGACTTGTTGGACGCTTTGGAAACAACGCTGACTACAAGATGTGGACCGGAATGGTGCGATACATACTTCGAGGACTATTTCAAAAAGGTTCCATGGCACGACCATTTTTTCGCGTTCACTGTTCGTCATGGCTTGTGGCGCTGCGTCCAGGCTCGACTTCAGACACGCGGTCGGGAATCCACGCAGAAACGTGGCCGACCACTTGAGCATTGCTGGACTATGCTTGCAGGCCAACACCAGAATGTGATCATTGGCGGAGAGGCACAGACGTGCGAATCGTGGAGGCTCTTTTGAAAAATGGTGCCGATCCCAACCTCAAGTTCAACGGATTCACTCCCTGGCAAAAATGCTTGGTACACGGCATGGGGCTATGTTCCAGTGAGCCAGTTGCTACCGGTTCTTGACATTTTGCTAGAGTACGGCGCAGACTCGAACGCCTACGTCGAAAACAACGTCAGGCTGTCCAAACGCAAATGGCAAAAGAGTCGCCATACAGTGCTTCTGGTAGCTTCTGATGACCCTGGCTCTTATGCTGACTGTGGCTCTGATGATGACAGTGGCTATTATGCAGAAACGCGAGCTGAGCAAGAGAGACTGGACAAATTCATCGGAGTGTTGAAAAAGAGAGGCGGAAAGACCAAGGAGTGGAGGGAGGAGACTAAGGTTTTTGTGCGCCATGCGATTTTGGGCGGTCTTCAAGCACAGAAGTTGTGCACAATACTCTAAATAGGCTTGACGGTATGAATCTTCTCTGGCGGGCAATATGTTCATTCCTAGCCAACCGTGAACCGCGATCAAGGACCTCCTCTAGATACCCTGGGGTAGGTATAATGCTCACCCTCTGACAACCAAGCGAGGATAGACAAGGATTGCTTATCTCGTCCTATCTTATCGATCTATGCCCAATCATATCGAGCCTCCAGACCCACCAAGCTAGCGGGGCTTGCCTTACCGCTTGCTGTTTTCAGAGCTTCTTCCCTTCGCCGCCAAAATTTCCACCAGCAGAATCTCGAGAAAGTCAACCCCGACTCGAACCAGCCGGACGAGCACCTCGAGACATTGTAACCGCGTCGAGCACATCCAAGCCTGTCTTGGTAGGCAATTACCGCCATGGGTCGCCGGCCTAACCAGGTGATCCAGCAGTACTTCCAGCGGGGACCTAAGCTGGCAGACAATTCCAATAGGTGAGCACCGCTGCCCGTGCCCTCGCGATCTCCTCGAGCACTCACCGCCGACGCCTGAGGTCTACCATTTGGGGCCTCTTGGCCTCGGCACTTACAACCTGGCTCCTCGAGTATATCGACTGACTGTTATGCCTACAGATATCCCCAGACTTGCAAACTCTGCGGCGAAAACTTCCCCAAGGGCCGAATCGACAGCCTGACCACCCATTTGACGAAGCGATGCCCCGCCATATCCGAACAAGACCGCATTAATGCCTGCCTCATGCTTAATGGCATCTCAGCATCTCGGACCCCTCGAACGCTGCAAGCCCGGCAGCAGCAGCAACAAGTCCAGCAGCATTCAGGCCCGCAGTTAGAGCTTCCCTTGATGCAGCCTCATCAGAATTGGACACCGTTGGAGACTCTGGCAGAGGTATCTAGGAGGCAAATCGACCACCTGAACGAGTACGGAGGCGAACAACCCCATACACAACATGGGGCGCACGAACCTTTCCCGGGTGCTTTTGCCTTGTCAGGCTCCACTGCACTTGAGCGTGCCGAGATTCAGGAACAGTTCACCGTAGATGACCATTCGTCCCCATATAACGAGCATCAGCCATCTGAAGGGCCAGGTGCGTGTACCCTGAAAATGCTCACAGAAGCTTTACGTGACAGAATCTGACATTGTTTACAGCTAAGGAAGGCCCGGGTGGCCAACCGAGCATGACAGAGCACATCCAGGATCCACATGAGCACAGCACAACGCCCACTGAAACTCCCAATTTGACTGTCGCTGCGGCGGCAACCGCCAGGCTGAACAATGCAATGTTGGACCCTACACTATTCCTCAATCACAACCTCGGCGAAGATCTCGCAAGGGCTATAGAGACTGTCCAGGATACGGAAGCCGCTCCAGGCCCTGCACCAGTCGCCGTTGCTTCCGAAGAACACGCCCCGCCTGCGACCCCCGATCATGTCTCACCACCTCCAGCACCTGCTCCACCTCCAGCTTCGCAGCCTGGATCGCAGCAACCCTGGGGTGAGATCACGTACATGGCGAGCACACCACTTGCCCCGCCATCTGCCGCCAACCATCCATTGCACGGAGTTCCCATGTCTAGCAGATCGGTTTTCCGGGTGGATCAGAATGGCTCAAAGTCAAGACATTCCCGGGCGCGCTTCGATGAGCAGCGCAGAAAAGAGGTTCAGCAGGTTCGGAAGATTGGTGCATGCATCCGCTGCAGGATTTTAAGGAAGACCTGCTCCCAAGGCGATCCTTGTGACACCTGCCGCAAGGTGCTCTCCCCCAGGATTTGGCGATCTGGGTGTGTCCGCACAAAGTTCACTGATGAACTCAATCTCTACGATGCTGGCGTCCAGATCGTACATTCGCAAAAGCAGATCAATGGTTTCAAGTCGACACTGAACTTGGACCATCCTCCTGTGGTGCTCGAAGCCTCGCATTTCCCGGGAGAGGGTTCCGCGATCCTGGTCGAGACTCTCCGCGGGACCAAGCCCAAGGAGCCAGGCGCTGAACTTGCGGAAGACGAGCGCTGGGCAACGCCACAGATCGTGATGATCAATGACCAAGAGGAACTGTCTGGCAAAATGGAGGCTTATGTCAGAGATCAGCTGCCTGTATTTGCGCAAAAGGAGCGGGCGTCATTCTCACGCATCACTGTGGAGACAGCTCTCCAGATTGCCCGCGATGCCGACGATAGAAATCTGAGGCTGGCGCTTGAACTCTGGGGATTCGTGGAAGTGATCGACCGGGAGCTTAAGTGGAATCTCGAAATTTGTCCGTCCCCGGTCGCTCAACTTGCGGGAAAGTCTATCACACAGGAAACCGACGCGGAGCTCTACAAGACTATATGCCTGCAGTTGACAGCCGCTGCGGAACGGAAAGCGTCGACTACCAGCAAGAATCTGCTGACACATATGCAACGGGACCTGCAAGATGCGAGGACCAGGATTGGTCACGGCATGTTTTTCACTATACTGGTCCTGCTTATCTGTGTTGAGAAGTCGACTTGGGCGTTCAAGGCCTGGGAGGAGATGAGTAAGACCATCAACTGCTGGCCTTTGGAGAGACTTCCAAGTGACTATACCCAGCAAGGTTACAGAATATCCGAACTGTTAGGCATGCTGTTGGGCATTCGACGAGCTCTGCCAAAGACAGCAGTTCGAGAGAGCGACGGGGTTCTAATTGTCGAGGACCAAGATCCCGTTCTGCAGTCTTACTTTGAACGCATCAATTTGAGAGGTGAGCATGGCCCTCGGCCCTCGGGCTTCTTCTGGCTTTGTGCTAACAATAATTCCAGCTGCCGATGTCGTCGCACAACAACAACATGCTCCATTCTCTGCCCTGGACTCGCGTACACTCGAGCTTCATCTTTGCTCAAACTTGCTGTTGCCTTACCAAGAGGCCCATCCTGCCTCACATCAAGATCAGGGAATTGGAGGCCAGGGAAGCAGCCACGTCCCAGAACATAGCTACACTCACGAGCCCAGCCCCGGAACCCCTTCGTCGGCTCCAGTACCTGCGCTTTCTGAGACGCCCGGGTTTTCTGGAGCCTAAATGATACTAAAGTGAACGATGATGCTCGGCCAGCAGTCTCCAACCAGACCCAGACGGCCTGATATTGCTCGATTCGCTATTTTTACGGCCGGCATCGACGACGACGACGACGACTCGCAAACCCCATAGCACGACCGACCGCGAGGCGTTATGGCAATGGGAGTTATGGATACAGAAAATTGATAGACGGATCGTCTGGCCCTTCTTATAAGAGATCCGTCTCAGGCGGAAATGCTCCAGATGCCTCCCCCGATTTTATCGTACGGTAAACCATGGCTTCGGAACTCTTTTTGGCGAAACGGAATACCCTGGAGTCTACTCGGCGTTATAGACCTCAAACAGTCCAGAAAAGGCTTGTGTATGACCAAAATTGACAGAAACGTTTTTATTCCTTGCCTAAATTGTCACTCGTGGTTTGCGCCCCTCTTGTGTGACAGCTTTAGAACAGTCAGCCGGCTGCACCGCCCCGTGCTCGAGGTTTCGTACTAGACGGCCATCATCAGCGCCGCTCACAAGGAAGTCTGTCTAATCGTGCTACAGGAAGTCCATGACGGTAACAAGGATACGAGACGTAGTTCCAAAAGGGGCGGCGGTGGTGGCCCCCCGGGGGAAAGGGGTGGGGTTTGTCGCGCCAGCGAGAGAAAGCGGCTTGCACATGCAGAATCGTACGCAGGGTCAGAGTCGAGTCACTCGAGGCCATCTGCTCACCCGGGAGCAGCGCGGAGGCTCTCGCGCCAGCACGTCTCAATATCCATCGAAAAGAACACAGGCGGAAATCAATTCTCCCCATGTATACGTCTAGACGCCTTGCCATGCCACACGTGTCCCGATGCCGGGCCCGAGAAGGCCGCACCCATGTATGTATAGTCGCTACACCAAAAAGAGAAAACAAAAGAATAGCAAATAAGCCAGCCAGAGCCTCATTTATGATAAAAGAAAAAGAACGCAACGTCCAGGGTATCAAAAGCCTCAACACAACAACACAAGACACAAATCTTATACCTGCTGGCATGCTCATGCTCGCCACCGCCACCGCTGCCCTTGGTCAGGAGAAGAACTCATCCTGCGCCTTGTCCCACGGGTTCCGGTGGAACTCCTCGTCCGCGCCGTCTATGGCCGCGAACGTCGGGGTGGCCGTCGGCGAGGCCTCCTCCTCCTCGTGCGCCTCTTCCCAGGCGCGAGAGCCCTCGGCCAGCGGGCCCTCGTTCTCAACATTCTTGACCCGTCCATCGTAGCCAATACGTTCGGCCGCCTCGAGGTACTCCTCCGTGACCGTGGTGTAGTCCTCGTTGGCGGTGCCGAAACCCGACGGGGCGGTCTCGTCCTGGTGCGGGAGGGGCTCCTCCGTGGCCCTGTCCCGGTGCTGATGGTGGTCGGGGGAGTGGATGATGCCGGACGTGGGGATCGATTCCTTGCGCTTGCCCTTCTTTTTGGTCTTGGACTTGATTAGATCTGCGCTGGGCGGTCTTGAGCCTTGAGACGGGCGGGTGATTGATGGCGATGATGACGACGATCTCGGCTCGACGTTGGGTATCCGGGCAAAACTGGGTTGAGGGGTTGTCCAGAGATCTCGGGAGGGTTTGTTGGCAGTGATGACTGGGTACTAGGGGCATGTCAGTGTGTCTTTTGATCTAGGACGACTGAGGACAAATACTCACATTCCAGTCACCAAATTCCCATTTTCTTTGCCTTCTTGTACAGGTCTTCTTCACCTGGGTCGAGACTCGGCTCGTCGAAATCCAGCGTCCCATTCGTCCGCGACTGGGATCTTTCCCGACTCGACTCGCCGCCCTGCAATAGAGATGTGTGCTCGTTTATCTCGTGGGGATTCGGTAGCCAGTACTTCCCCCTGCCTCCTCTTTCGTACCGCATCCC
This sequence comes from Diaporthe citri, assembly GCF_014595645.1. Lineage (NCBI taxonomy): Eukaryota > Fungi > Ascomycota > Sordariomycetes > Diaporthales > Diaporthaceae > Diaporthe > Diaporthe citri. Next base: position 61,944 of record NW_025064868.1, read on the forward strand.
CGCCTTCAACCTCGCCAGTCGCGACTTGGAGTCCTCGTGGGCCAGAATCTTGTCGTTGGAGTCGAACTGCCGGTACTTGTACTGGTCTCCGCTAAAGGTCTCCTTCGTGTCCTCGATTAAGTCTCGAGGACCAAAAGCATCTCGAACAGCGTACCAGACCGGAAGTCGCGCAGCAGACAGCCTGTTGTCGGCGTAATCGTGCCATGAAAACGCGTACCAGTGTGCAATAGCAAATATCGGCATCTCAATGCAGATCAGGGCGTCCTGGATGGCGGCCGCCAAATTGTCCTGGGTGTAGCCCTCAACATTGTCGGGGATCGCTCCCAGCCATACCAAAATAGACAGAGCGAAGCCTTGCCAGTAGGATGCGAAGATGATGAGCTTGATGCACAGGAATTTCGGCATAGGCCTGAAAGGCTTGAGGTCGTTGTGCATGCAAACCCAGAACAAGCCCAGCGAATACAGACTCAGCGTGACGCTGAGGTTGTAGATGATGCCGCTCCACAAGTAGCCGGAGCTGATGTCAATGTAGCCCTCCTTATATGTACCCGTGGCCTTCATCACAATGGCGGAGATACCCAAGATCGGCTTCAACCATGCGTATTGAAGAATGCCCCTCTTGATGGCCAGGAAGGTATAGGGGTCGGAGATGTCGACGGGCGAGAGGACGTGGTCCAGGGGCCACAGATGACTGACAGGGGCTCGGCCATGGGTCGTGATGATCAGGTTGCGCTCGCCGCCCAGATAGTTGATCAGGAGTTGGAAGAAGGTGTAGATGGTGAAGGCCTCGTACACGTCGCGGATCGGGTCGAGCCATTTGGCTGCTTCGAAGGATACGAGACTAACCCAGGAGGAGATGGAGATGGGCACCCTGGGAGTGCGGATCAGTCTTGGTGAGCGTCGTAGTGTATTCAGGGATGACGAGCTGTGGACTTACATGAGCAAGATGCGAACGACGTACCGCTGCAGAAGCGGTTTTCGGTAGTTCTTGCTAAGGCCATGTCAGTGTTGAGCCCCGACAGGACGCGCAGAGCTTGCTATGGCCTACGTTTGGAGCCATGTTGATCTGTCTGGGATGTTAGCTCAAGTATTCAAGGACTCGTGCGAGACGGAGGTCGGAAGGGCGTATTGGAGCATACACTATTGAGAAGAGGGTTGCAGATAGGGACGCGACACCAGCCACGACCGTGGTGGCGTAGGTGAGCTTCTGGCCAGTGCCTCCGGCCATGCTCCATGTGCTGGAGGTTTGGTGGAGAAAAGAAACGGAGATCAAGCAACAAGCAACAACCCTAAGAGGTCATCGCCGTCTTTGCCGGCGAGGATGGTGGAGGCAACAAAGTGACGAGGACACTACGTAGCCGTCGTCCCTCCTGACAGTGGCAGCGGGTCCAGCTAGTGCCTGCCGACGCGGAGGCAGGCCCATGCCAAGCCTGGAGCCACAGGGTCTTCCCCACTGATTGGACGGCTAGTTTTAGCGGCTACAACATGCGCATGACGTCTTGCAGGGCTGGAATACGCGTATTCAAATCACACTCCAGTGCAACATGGACTTGCGAGATTTTCATGGCCCGGCGGCTCGAGTCCCATTTGTGGCACACCCGACTTCCACCGGGCTCAAAGGGTTTTGGAAATTGCTTAACGGAACAAGGCATTATCATTTTGATTCGGAAGAAAAGGTGGAAGCAAGACATACAGTCCTCAAACATTCCAACACCATCTGTACAATGCCTATAGATTGCGTAGAGTCAGCACGTAATACCGACTCTTCCTCCCCAGAAGTCGTAAAGAAGGCTCGCTACAAGGGAAAGATTCAGCATCACCACACACATAATTTGCCGCTCATGAGTATGAAACTGTGTCACTACTTGGAAAAGCAACATGATCGTTTCGCACAGCCGTAATTTATAGCACCACGATGACTTAGATGCACAATGACTAGGCAGAGGTCCTTGCTGTGCAAAAACTCGTGCTTGCGTGTACCCGAGAGGTCGAAAGGATGCTCAAGTATCCACCTGTGCAGGCTCCTCAGGAACAACCGAGTATCGTCCTCGGCGGAATCTCCTATTCTGACACGGAAGTATTCCAAGCCCCGATTTTCTAATGGTTCGAGGTTGCTTGCTAGATTAATCTATCAGCAACCTCTTGGCGACATGTAGGGAATACCCACCGACAGACGGACATGAAAGGAGCTCGGTATCGCTTACAGCGTCGGGTGCCTCTTCAGACAATACACCGGCTTTGATCCGCTCAGCTCTTGCGCTGGCAACGATGTTTTTGGTATAAATTCAGTCAAGTTTCCAGTCGTCAAATTTCGTTTCTCCTGTTCTATCCAACCCAACTCATTCACAGGTCTCACTCTCGATTTTAGTCTCTCAAGCACCCAGCATTCGCTCAAACCTCAAAACGCAATTCCCTACCATCCTCGTCACCCTCGCATGCGCTGTTACCGCATTGGCTGCCCCTGCCATTGTCGAGAGACAATGCGATACTTCTGCATATCAGACTGACTGCGTCGCGTCCGGCCTTGTAAGTGACATATATATGTATATATATATATTGTCTCTGTGCTTCAACGAAAAGCTGGCCAGCCAATTAATGCTGTCGGTAGACATGGGGAGGCAATGACGACTGTTGGGGTGCTGCTCGTGTTTGCAACTGCAACTAAGCAATCTGTACGTGTAATTGGAACAAAGCAGACATGGCGACAAGATTTGCAAAATTCCGAAGGGTGGGTAGTTTTCAAGATATTATGACCAGGTTTTTACTGATTGAATTAGAAAATGAACCTGATTTTAGGCAGCTATTAAATGTACCTTAGCAGAGAAATGTACAATTTCCAACAATGGTAGAGCTAGATATCAATGCGAAAACTTTGCCACAGATGCAGACTGTTCTATCAAACATGCTGGATCCTTGGTATCAAATCACAAAACGATTTGATCATACGAAAACTTAGATGGGCATGCACTATTCAGCATCCAAATGGGAGGTAGTCAAGTGCGTACATACAAAATTGTTACAGTACGTATAGGTGCAAGCCACGGTAATGCTCTCGGCATTATAACGTCCCTCTTTTATCAGGGTGTCTAGCGCAATAGGCTTTCTTATGCCGTGACAGTTTATAATGCCTCTATAGGGGTTGTAAGTTTGAGCCCGGGCATTGCAAGAAATCTTTCGCCAAAAAAAAAAAAAAAACCAAGTGGATTTCTATAGGTGTATCTCCCCATTAGGAAGAATTAAGCAATGCCAAGACGTAGGGATAACTTAATTTATAATTTTGAAATAATGCCTTTGGATCTATTTCAGGGGGTACCTAGCGGAAAGATAGCAGCAACCTTAATGATAAACCTTAAAAGGGTGGCTACTATTATAGTATATATAAGTGCAAGCCACGGTAATGCTCTCAGCATTACAACGTCCCTCTTTTATCAGGGTGTCTAACGCATTAGGCTTTCTTGTGCCGTGATAAAAATAAATACGCGAGCGGCTGCAATTTACGGCTCGTTGCTCAGGAAGCTTTTATGAAATTCTGAGTTATATTATTTTGCGGCCATGGTCACTGTGAACATTTCATTCAATTTACTTTGATAGAACCATGAGCCGCTTCAACTCAAGTTTTCTTGGCTGTATCAATGACCATCCGCAGTTTCAATCTCGTGTCACCAGCAATTCTCATGGTGGGCATGAAAGCGTTCCTCACATTTCACCAAACAATTGATGCTCATACAATCGAACAGTCGAAGCCGTGCCCGTGGCTCACAACATCCATAGATTGAACGAGAACGCAGCACCGTCTCCATCGTTGAGGGACATAACTGCAATTTCTGTATGATTGACGAAATTTTTGGGAGGGCCGCGTCATCGCAGACCCATTTTGACTGCTCCGAGTCACAGACTTGGTCGAGAACCTGGCGGTATTTTGCGGAGGAGCGCGTGCTCACTTGGCTTCAGAGTCACCGGCGAGGGCGGCCATCACTCACAGCCTCACAGTGACAAGACGGATCTCAGAACTTGACATGATTTTTATTGATCGCAAAGTCGATGATACTGCAACAAATTATGATTTCTACGGACTATTTTTGTTTCGCAATATACGCTCAATACGTGCGTGGCTCGACGTCATCAATTAGCCGAATTTAAGCCGGAGTTAAGTAGATCTCAGCACGGACGGTACGTCACGCACAGGTGCATTCGGCCCATGCAGCTGCCAACGACCCCTGTCCATGTTCGTCCGTTCATTAACCTGGGCAATTATCTGGGGATTTGAAGCTTCACGCGACGCCTCGCTAATACCAACAAACGATTGCGCACCCCATTGATCCGCTGCGAACGTCGATCTAATCCGACAAGCTCCCTCGTTTGTGATACGCCTCCGATAATCCATCTGCGACTCGGACTGAAAAGGGCATGGCATGGAATGAGGCATGGCGAAGGTAGTCAAGTGCAGAGAAGCTTACAGGTTGGGAAGCACCGAGAGCTGCGACCACCACCGGCGCAAGCGACCGCAGCGACTTGAGAGAAGGCCTGGTTCTTTGTCGGAATCAAGATGGCCAGAAGTCCTTTGGTTGAGAGCCCCTTCGAGAACTCCCCTTTCAGCGGGTATGCCAACTCTCCCCAGGTCGCAAACTGGCGGCCCCTTTCTTGGAGGATCTGGCACTAACACCGCCTCTCGTTTAGCATCTTCCTCGCCTGGTGTCTTACCGCACTCGTACTCTCCGTCTTCTTTCTCGGATACTTCAACAGAGCGGTAGCCTCACTCGTGTCCCTCCTGCTCCGATCGTATGTTTGGAACGTGTACGGCATATACATCGACATCAAAGCCCTCCAGATCTCCTTGCTAGCCGGCCGCATATTTATCAAGGGGCTCCGATACCATGGGAACAACGAGACTATCTTTGTACACGATGCATACATAACATGGTCGTACTGGCAATGGCGAGTCCGAGATGCAGATATCGAAAGAGCGAGGGTTGGAATCCAAGATTATGCGCAAGGCAAAAACGACAAGAACTCGAAGCTGCCATGTCGGGTGAACGTCGTTATGTCTGGGCTGGAGTGGTTCATTTACAACCGCAGCGCCGCCTATGACACCGTTTTGGCCGGCTTGGTCGATGATGAAGCCTCTACCACTCCTGTCCCAAAGGAGGAGGAGCATTCCAAGCTGAGGCGGCGCGCTGAAAAGACGTCAAACGTGCCTCCCCGGGACGCCTCGCCACTGAAGTCCACCTCAAATCGAGCGGAGTCAGGAGAGAGCAGTATGAATGGCTTCGGAAAGCCCAAGGCAACCTTCCAGTCCTCGGGGTCAGACGATGACAACGCGGCGTATCAAGACAACTCTGACTCCAAAGACGAACTCCCGCTCTTGCTCCAGTTCTACCCGATCAACCTGCAATGCAACAAGGCTGCCGTGGTCATGGGCAACGAGAACACGCAGGCTATCATGATTGTCAACGCCAAGGGATTTTCAGGTGAGATCGATGCAAGTGCGACCGAAACGCCTGACCCGTACCGCCAGATCTACAAGATCAAACTCGATTCCCCTGTCATTGAGATGAGGGACAATCTAGATTACAGGGAGGATCAAGTCGACAGGGCAGTTCGAGAGAAACAAGTCGCAAAGGATTCCGCTCCTCTGCCAAAGCGCTCATTCTTCCGCCGCTACCGACGTAAAGCCTTATCTCAGCTTCGGGATCTGGTTCCCTTCTGGAGATCGTCTGTCGAGTCGTTCTCTCCGGGGGAACGCACCCCAATCGCTACTGCGGACAGACAAACGCCTGGGTCCAGCCATTGGCAAGGTCTCTCGAGATACCTGGACGACCTCGAACGGAATGAACAATTGCGATGGGCTGGTGTGGAATATGCTGCTGTGAACACGATCATGGACACGCCTGAAGCAACCATCACAATATACTGGGACACCCCGACCCTAGTTGCGCCTCGGCGGCCCGGTACAGTTGAGAAGGCAACAAGGTCCGGCGATGGTGCAAACATCAACGGTGATGATTCGCCTGCCTGGGGCATCAATTTGTCAATCAAAGGCGGCTTCGTTAACTACGGGCCGTGGGCGGATCGCCACCGTGCGGAACTACAACGGGTCTTCTTCCCGGGGCTTTGCAAAGACTCCCAACCAGCTGAGAAGCTTCCGATAGGAGCCAGCAGGGTCCCCACCCAATTCAAATTGTATGTTGAGCTCGATGACGAGGTGACTCTCCGTGTACCGATCCGAGAGGAGTCGAAGAATTGGAGGTTCAGAGGCCAGGAACCTCCCATGAGGACCGACAAGGACCGCGACAAACGCAGCACGAGAAATCGGCTCAAGCAGTCTGATCAAGGTGCCACGGGTGGTTACGAACGTCAATATGGATGGCTTGATGTTAAGATCGCAGCCAATGCTACAATATCGTACTCGATGGACATGGTCGCAAATACCCATGGGTTCTCCAGCTCACTTGACCTTGACTTCCCAAAGACCGAGATTACAAGCAGCATCAACCACGAATTGCTTTGGCGATCCGGCAAGCAGCGCATTTCCTGCGATCTCTCCACGCCTCTTAAGTGGAATGCGCTTCGCCAATGGCGGTTCGATATCACCACCGACGCACTAGAGCTGTTCATTCTCAGAGACCACATCTTCCTCTTGACCGATCTTGTCAATGACTGGTCAAGCGGACCGCCTGCCGAATACCTCGTCTTCACACCTTTCAAGTACTTCCTGGACTTGCATTTCTCGAACCTGAAGCTGTACCTCAATGTGAATGACGGCAACATCATCAACAAGCCGACAGACCCCGAGGACAACGCGTATATCATTGTCACGAGCCCCCTGCTGGAGTCGAGTACATGCATCTCACTTGACAAATTTCGGCCGTCTCGAAGCATGGTTCCCTTCGATGTCCGCGCCGAAGAGGCGTTTATCAGCTTGCACGTTCCGCCATGGAATACCCAAGCGAGCTTTGTCAAATCTATGTCCGTTGGTCATCTGGAGAATCTGGTTGTTGATGGCCAGTACCATTACAATGCTGGAACTTCCCCAGCATTGACAGACACGCTCGTTGTCAACGTGAACGGACAGTCTCCTGTAGTCCACCTCTACGGATTTGTCATTAGGTATGTCATGAAATTGAAGGACAACTACTTCGGCGACGACATGCATTTCAAGACATTGGAAGAATATCAAGAGATGCTTGATGCGAAAGAGAAAAACCCTGACGCGGAGCTCGCTGCAAAGCCGCCGTTCAAGAAGTCCAATGACATGGATGTGATGTTGAGTGTCAGACTTGATGACCCCAAGCTGTTTTTGCCTGCCAATCTTTATTCCTCGGAAAACAACGTGCAGATCGACGGGACACATCTCTCTGCAGACCTACGGTTCACGAATTACTACATGGATTTGGACTTGGTTATCAGCCCACTCCACTTATCCTTGGGACACGGCGAAAGTGGCCAAGAGACGCCTCTCAGTGCAACCACCACCACTCAGATGTTTATTGACGGCATCACCGTCTATGGACATCGTGTATTTGGATTGCCGCCAACAGAGCCGACATATCTCTGCAATTGGGACTTAGGCATTGGTGCTATTACCGGAGAGTGCACTGCTGATTTCCTCACTGCCCTTATGCGAGGAGGGAAAGCCTTTGGCCTCAGCTTTGACGACGACGAGAATGCGTTGGTCCCTAGTTCGTCAGTCATCCTGTACGATGTAACATTCCTACGCGTTGCGGTGCTGTCCGTCCGGCTGTGGCTTCACGTTGAAGAGGCCGCCTTCCTCTTCTCGACCGGCTCTATTGATGTCAACTTTAATGACTGGGCGAGATCGCACTATTCCAAACGAGCCAATGTCAAGATACCGGATATCCAGCTATCTTGTGTGAATGCCGAGTCTGCGTCCAGGCAACGATCGAGGTCCTATGATACAGTCGAGACAAACCTCTTGGTTCGAACGAGTATCCACCTGGCGAGCATAGCACGGAAGTTTGACTTCTCCAATGAGCGCAAGCTTCAGCAAGAGCTCATTAGACGTGAAGATCAGAGGAGCTTGCGGACCCCTTTCCTCCTTCAGCCGGGTCTCCTCGGCAATTTCACCCCAGAACCAATCGACCCTATGGCTCAGCCTGTGCCACCTGTACCGCAGCCAACGGGCGAGGAGGACGTGCCATACGATAAAGTCTCCTTGTTATCCAGCGGCACATCGCAACACCTTAGGGGCCTCAAGCACAAATCATCCTTCCTGAGCGTATCAAGTTCGAGCCAAAGCAGCATCAAACGACCCTTGAGCTCTCGGCAGTCTTCGCGCCATTCGAGGCTGCCGGAAGGACTCCGGCCTCTGACAGCAATCGGGCAGCAGAGCCTACACCGCAGGGATCCTTCAGCATCCACCGGTCGTCACTCGGCTTTTTACAGTGCGTACGCTGATGTTGCAGACAGAAGAGACCAGGTTCACAACACGGTGGCGTTCTCCAGTCAATACTTTGCACCATACTTCCCTCTCGAGACAGTCCAGCCAGACATCACAGAGACTCTCGAGACTAGCATCGAAACGGACGAGGAAGCCGCTGGCTCAGCCACGGCTTTCGACCTAGAGGATGTTGACCCAGCTAACATGAAAGAAGATAGCGCGTACTCGAGTCTGATGGTAGAGCTGCCCGCGGGATTAACGGCATTCCTCAATCCGATTGCTGTCAAGAGCATATCTTCGCTTATCTCTGCGCTCCAACCTTCGAATCCGGAGGACATACTCGATTCCTTGCAGGTCGATGCAATGGGCGACATTTTCTCCAAACAAAGCAAGAAGAAGATGCAAGGAAAATTCAGCGACCTAATGCTGAGGATACCCAAGGCAAATTTGAGATTCGTCAATGCGTCTGAATTGGACTCATCGGAACCACCTCAAGAGGAAGAGGACCAGTACGATGCCCACGTGAGCGACCTCGTGCTCACAACCAGGACTCAGAGCTCGTGGGAAGATCCTTTCGACTTTACCACCATCCAGGAGAAGAGCTCATTCCACGTGAGACTTGGTGTCCTCGAGCTTTCAGCAGCTGAGCGTCTCGCCTCGCACCTTGATACGCATGCAGCTGTCAAGGCACAAGTCGAGAATGTTATGATCTCCATGGGTACTAAAGATATGACATACCTCGATGGAGAAGTCGGAAGCATAACCAGCAGCATATCGTCAGAAAAGATTGAGTATCTCGCATCGCTCATTCGCCGAACGACCACACTGGCGACTGAATTGGAGAAAGTGTTCACGCCAACGCTCGCTCGCGAGGGCAGGCTCATCAAGTATTTGACTTACAAGCTTGTGAGCGAAGGACATGATGCTATTGATCCGACATTTTTGATCCGACCGTCAGCTGTCCTACGATCCGCGAAGGAGCACCTGCGAACCTACGACTCGTGGAAGCTCGTTGCCCGGTTGAGACAGATGTGGACCGCGTTGAACCCAAACAGCAAAGAGCGACTGGAGCTGGATTGCCTGGGCTCTGAATTTGAGTTTCCTGCGGACGTTCGGCAGCAGGTCGTGCACGCTTTTGAACGTTGGAGGAATTGGGATCTCAGCAGTATAACTAATTCGGAGCTCGTACAAAACATATTCGGCAAGGATGTCAGCACAAAACCACCATCGCACGACACAGATATGGCATTCCTCGCTGTCATGCGCCTCCGCGACACACAATTCGTACTCGACCCTGGTCCGAAGCAGAATGAGATCGTTTTAACGGATGTCACTGCCAGGTTCCAGGACAGGAACTTGTCGAATTCGGAGGCCAGCCCAGAATCTGGGGCCGAAGCGGCCTCCATCACAATGCTCAATGTCTACTGCGGCGAAGCTGCAATAAGACTGAACTGGGATCTGTGCGAGCTCGCCGAGGATGTTTTGAAGCTTTTCACCAGACTGCAGAGCCAGAAGGAAGCTCGAGCTGAAGAGACCGCCAAACCCTCTTCGAAGTCGGTTGGCAAGCCTCTCCATGCCGTGATGTCCATCGGCCGCGGCGAGATAGCATTCGATGCTATCAACCTCAATTCAGTATCTCTTGCTGATGGCATGAAGGCGTCTGCGCTCGTCCGACATGACTCCAAAGATGTCACTGACACGGACTTTGTCCTTAGTTGTGAGGCCTTCACATCTCGCCTACGCAGCCACACTCAAGTCATCGGTGTCTTCCAGCTGCGTGATCCGGCTGTGATTGTCTCCCACACGTTACAGGCCACAGAGACGACTGATTCCCATGTGATCAAAGCCTCGGCAAGCAGCAAAAAGCTTTCTTTTGCAATCCAGCAAGACCCAATCGGTCTGTTGGAAGTCCTCGATCTCGTGATCAGGGATGAAGCAGCGCAACTCTACCGATTGAAGAGCCATTTGCCATCTTCATCATCACCAAAGCCTAAGCAACCACAACCAAAGATCAAGGACAGGCTGTCATCGTTCAGAGTGAATCTTGCCTTGTTCCTGGATGAGTACTACATCAGCGTTCCTCTGCTGCAGTCCTTGACGTATCGTGTGTCAGGCGTTGTCGCTCGTGCTGCCATGGCCGCCAACTTTGGAAAGGAAATTATCTTTGATTTCGACGTCAAGGAGAACTCCCACGAGATTCAGATCAGAGTCAATAACAAGCCGCGGTCTCTATCACTCCTTCAAATACCCCCAACCAATGGAAGGGTGACGACTCTCATGAGCGAGGGCGAGACCCACGTCAGCACATTTGCGTCGATTGAGCTCATCCAGCTGGACGCGTCTGCAGTCTACAGCTTGCTCGGCGCCTTGAATAGGCCTGAAATATCAAGCTCGGTTGATGACATCCAAGAACAGGTGCAGCTTATCCAAAGACATATTCGTGAGACCTTCGACACTGGCCAGGGATCACCTACTCCACAGCATGATAACATGCCGACGGATGACCCAAAGACGGCCTTGGTGTATATCGCTCATGTCACCTGTGAGGGTCTCGAGATATTTGGAAACTCGCCCCTGAAGTCGGCCGCAGAGCCATTGGCCCACATTCTCTTCCACCTGGGTGGCGTTCACTTGCGAATCGGCAATCGGCCAGAGGCTCATAGGCCAATCCTGGATTTCCCAGAGGTACATGTCAACCTACGGCAGATTGAAATGGAGATCGCCAGAGGCACAGAGGCCGACGTTCGAACTTGCGGCAGGTTGGCTTTTGGCGCCCTTATCACGGCGACCTCAAAGGCTGCAGAAGATGGGTCCGAACAGAGACATTTCAACGTTGCTACCGATGGCTTTGACGTGATTCTCTCTCCAGAGACCATTTCCACGGCTGTCGACGTCCTCGGGTATATGGGTGACAAGATCAAGGACCTTGACACATCCCGCGAGCTCGAACTGCTGCGCAAGCTGAGGCAGACCAAGCCCAAGATCACCATCAACGATGAGCAAGGACAAGAAGAGACAGACTTCCTTGACTCCTTCCTCTCCACAATCAGGTACAACTTTGAGATTCGCAAAATGCAGATCTGCTGGCTTGTCCTGACTGGGAGTGAGGAGCCTGTGGAAGGCAAGGAGGACCTGGTCTTTACGTGGGACAAGATCGAGCTGGGCACGCGCACAAGAAATTCTGCCAGACTTACGATCGAGAACTTCCAGGTGCAGACGGTTCCAATCGGCCAGGACAAGAGGCTGCGGTCTGCTAACTCAGCACTGATGCCTGAGGTGGTCTTCAATGTGGCTTATGTATCCACATCGAATACTCGCCGCATGGCTTTCCAGGCTGTTGGCAAGTCTCTGAACCTGCGTCTCACATCTGGATTTGTCATCCCCGTGTCTAACGTGGCTGACTCCATCAACTTGTCCGTCAAAAATGTACGAAAGGCCTCACAACACTGGAATCCACCAAGGAGACCAAGTCAAGCAGCGGCATCAGCAGAGAAGCCAGCAGAGCCACGCAAGGCTTTGTTTGGAAACAAGAGGATGGAATCGTTCCTAGTCGACGCGGACTTCGCTGGAGCTGTCGTCTACTTAGCCGCGAAGAAGGAAGTCGACGACACTTTCCGTTCATCGAGGGCGACGCGCGCTGGTCTAGCCGGTAAATATGGGCAATTCACTGCCGACGACACCGGCAGCAGTACGGTCATGAAGTCTCCAGGTGTCGCATTCAAGGTTGAGTACAGAGATCCCGGTAACGAGGATCCCTCTCTGTATGGCGAAATCAAAATCGACGCCTCGAGCAACACGCTTTACCCATCGTTCGTCCCTCTGGTGCTAGACATGACGTCGAGCATCAAGGAAGTCCTCGCGAACGAGTCGGACAAGAACGTCGAGCCGCAGCAAGCCCTTGCTAAGACTAAGGCTGCCCAGGAGGACTACCTGCTTGATCCGAGTGCCGTCATCGGCCGACTGAAGCTGAATTTGGGTCTGCGTATCTGCAAGCAGGAGTTCACACTGAGCTGTCAACCCATCGCACGCGTGGCGGCGTCGGCTGCCTTCGACGACATGTACTTCACTGTCAATACTGTCGCCTCTGCTGACCAAGGGAATTTCTTTGCTATGTCGGGAGCCATTGCCAATCTCCACGCCTCTGTCCGCCATGTGTACTCACGGGAAGAGACAGGTCAGTTCAACGTGGACTCGATTGTCTTGTCTCTGATGAACAGCAAGCACGTTAGCGGCATCAGCGGCGTGTCGGCTATCCTGAAGTTTAGTCCTATGGAGGTTTCTGTCAACGCAAAGCAGCTCCAGGACTTCCTGCTCTTCAGGGAGATCTGGATACCGCGGGACGTCCGCCAGACTTCGACGAATCCGATGGCTAAGCTGCAGACGGAGACGTCCCAAGGACCACAGGGGCATCTGGTGCAGAGATACCAGCAGGTAGCTGCCACTGCAGCTTTCCCCTGGACGGCTACGATATCCATGTCTGCTCTGGTGATCAATGTCGATCTTGGCCAAGCAATTGGAAAGTCCAAGTTCGCCATCAACGAGTTCTGGGTTTCGTCCAAGAAATCTTCGGACTGGGAACAAAACCTTTGCCTAGGTTTTGAAAGAATAGGGGTTGACAGCCAGGGCCGCATGAGCGGTTTCGTGGCCATGCGCGACTTCAAGCTCCGAACCGCGATCCAATGGCCACAGAGAGAGCGGGCCCTGAATGAGACCCCCATGATTCAAGCTTCAGTCACGTTCAGTCAGTTCCGCATCAAGGCTGCGTTCGACTACCAGGCCTTCCTCGTCGCCGACATCACCTCAATGAAGTTCCTCATGTACAATGTCAGGAGATCACAAGGGCACCGGTGACCGGCTCGTGGCCACCTTCGACGGCGAGGCGGTACAGATATTCGGAACCACGACGTCTGCCGCACAAGGAGTCGCCCTGTACCAGGCGTTTACGAAACTCGTAGCAGAGCGCAAAGCCAGCTTCCAGACATCTCTCAAGGAGATTGAGAAGTTCATGAAGAGGAGCTCGATAGCTTCGAGCACTGCAACGATTCAGAGGCCGTCCATTTCCAAGGCTCAAGGCGATGAAGTCTTAGCGAAAGCACCCATCTCCCTCGACACCGACGTCGTGGTGACGCTCAAGGCGCTCAACCTCGGCGTCTTCCCCACCACCTTCTCTGACCACCAGGTCTTCAAGATGGAGGCGCTCAACGCACAAGCCCGCTTCGCCGCGTCGATTGACGACCGGCGCGTGCACAGCATCCTGGGTCTGACGCTGGGTCAGCTGCGGATCGGCCTGGCAGGTGTGCGGACGATCGAGGCGCCCAAGGCGCTGAGCGAGCTGACGGTCGAAGACGTGGCGGCGTCGGCGACGGGCTCGCGGGGCGGGACGATCCTCAAGGTGCCCAAGGTGGAGGCGGTGATGCAGACGTGGCAGAGCCCGCAGTCGAGGCACATCGACTACATCTTCAAGAGCGCGTTCGAGGGCAAGGTCGAGGTCGGGTGGAACTACAGCCGCATCTCGTACATCCGAGGCATGTGGGCCAACCACACGAAGACCCTCGCCCAGGCCTACGGCAGGGAGGTGGTGCTCCCGTCCGCAATCAAGGTCACGGGCGTGCTGCCCGAGCCGCAGAAGCAGGCCGGGCTGGCGCCGCCGGCGGACGAAGGTGACACTGCCACCAAAGGGAACAACAACAACAACAAGGATGCCGAAGGGGAGGAGGAGGAGAAGAAGAAGAAGGCGCAGCAGGGCAAGATCACGGCCGAGGTGGACCTCCCGCAGTCCAAGTACGAGTACAACCCGCTGGAGCCGCCCATCATCGAGACGCCGCAGCTGCGCGACATGGGCGAGGCGACGCCGCCGCTCGAGTGGATCGGCCTGCACCGCGACCGCCTGCCGAACCTGACGCACCAGATCGTCATCGTCAGCCTGCTCGAGCTGGCCGGGGAGGTGGAGGACGCGTATGGCAGGATCCTGGGGAGCTCGTGATGGTGGAGTATTGTGAAGAGACCCGGGGGGGGGGGGGGTCCAGATTGGAGTGGTCAGTCGCGCTGCATACGGATAATGGAGCGCAGATTGTTCTTTTGTTAGGAGTTGGTGGGGTTGATTCAGCCTTGAGCATAGCATGCGGGACGCAACACAGCGTGGGAAAATGGTGTTTAGCATTGTATAGCCATTTTTTAATCTAACTAATCTGATTCTGTGAGATCCCGTACCCGTTCCGCACTTTGCAACATCCGTTGCTCGGTTCTCTTTGCTCGTTACTGTCTTTGTGATAATCTTCTCCCCCGAATCGTATTCCGACCTTTTCTACGAACTGCCCTTGGGAAGACCGGACAGGGCCTGTTGTGTGTACCCGGTATCGCCAGGTATGGCCTCGAATCAACAGGTCTCGACTCCCTGGGTGATTCACCGGGTGGCTTGGAGTCTTGCTTCTCTTGCCTCCTGCCTCGTCCTGTTTTCTCCACTGTTCCCCGTTGATTTGCTGCCTAAGTGAGTCTGTGTGTGCATATTGTCTCAATGCCTTTTCTTCTGATATGCAACGTCGGCAGTCGCCGTCTTGTCCCATGATCACTTTCTTGTTCAAATATCTAGTTTCCAAATTTGGGTTCTCATTCGCAAGTCAATAAGTTTTACCAATAAATTTACAACGCTCCCATGATGCAGTCATCTCTATCCCATCCAAGTGCCAACACATCTATCTGTCGTGCCACACGTTAAAAAAGTATATGCAAATCAAGTAATGTTTAAGAAGTGAAACGTAGGACCCTCCTCTGGCCCTCTTTCCGCCCCCCTTACAGCACATTTACCGCCCCAGCACGACTCTTTCACCTTTAATCTTGCTAGCCACTTGGAATGCAGCGGGCTGCTGGCCCAGCTGCGTCAGGCTCCGATGTAGCCCGTGATGCCCGCCGGGTCCCCTCTCCTCCTCGTTGCTCGGTGGTTGTGGTATGCCGCCCTTAACGGCGCACACCGCGGCGAAGTCGAGCGTGGGGTACCCGCAGCGCTGGGGCCGGCGCTTAGAGATGCGGGCGGTGGCGATGATCATGGCAGTGCAGAGTGTCAACAGCACGCCCGATATGAGGCCGAAGAGCCAGCGCGAGGTCGAGCCCGCGATGACCTGGTGGCTCATGATAGCGAGGGACAGGGTCGTGTACATGTCGTCGCTCAGGCCCTTGCGTGGCGTGTCGAGCTCGAAGATGGACGGCTTAGAGAAGTAGTTGGCGTGGAAGTAGTTGAAGGGCACGCTCATGGCCTTCCTGATGGCCTTCAGGCTCAGCTTCTTGGCGACCTCGTTGTCGTTGATCGGAAGCGCGGTGACGGCGTAGACAGCGAGTGCGGAGTTGTCGCCCTTCATGGTGGACTTGGAGTTGGGGATGGTGCTGCTGTTCGTTGTCGTCGCGGGGCTGAAGCCCGGGACCACTGCGGACAGCGCTAGCATGTACTCTTCCAGCTTGACGATTTTCTGCACGGGAGGGGTTAAATTGGTGACGGAGAGGATGGAGAAGTTTCCTCGGTCGTAGTTCACCGTGCCGTAGCGGTCATAGACAAAGAGAGATGACACCATCACAAGTGGGCTCCACCACGTGGTGTCCTCTAGGCAGGCTTTCTTGGCTTGTACAGCGAGTGGGCAGTACGAGGAACCTAATTGATAGATGTTACTAAGCGTCCATGGGAACTGAGCGCAGGTTAGAGGCAATTGTGCTTACCAAATAGTAGCTCCTTGTCTGATCCCACAGCAGTACACCAGTACGAAGCTGCTGCTGCTGTGCCGATCAGGTAGCAGTTGCCGTTGTCATATAGACCATCGATGTCGTGCACTGTGCCATATTCAAGATGCAAAATGCGTGTCTTGGGGACCACGTAGGCTGTCGAATCCGGCAACTTGGTGAGGTCATCCTTCTGCGGTGAGATGCTGACGATGCCACCGGTTAACAAGTGCGACTCGGCACAGGGCGTCCAGCTATGATCAGTGGCTGAAACTGTGCAGAGGCCCTCTCCGCGGCCAAGAGAATCCATGCTGAATGAGTCTCGGTCTGACCATGCCGGGGTACCCATCTGCACCAGCAAAGCCGTGGACGACACGGAGTCAATGTGGCTAATATAAGAGGCATTGAATTCGCCAATGCCGGCGGAAATGGGGTAGGTATCCTGCGGGAAGAAGACGAGCTCGATGGCGATGTCACCCATCAGGATGATACCCGGTAGTGGGATGGTGCAAATGACCATGAGACGAAAGAGGCTGGAGTACTTTTGTTTCCAGTCAGCCGTCGCCAGCAGACGCAACAGACCCCAGACGCCCGTGCCTGAGTCCATGCCAACAAAGTGCAACAGGCTGACTCCTTCTGGACGCGATGCCAGGGCCCACTGTAGATCCTCCACTACGACCACGACAAGGGCGGCCATTAGGAGAGCGCAGGCCTCGGTGAGTATTCGCAAGATCAAAATCGCATTGGCCGAAGACGTCGTGAAGAATTTGTCCTTCATCAAGGCCGTGGCCGAACCTGTCGAATAGAAACCAGCCAGGATTACCATGATCAGTGCCAACAGCAGAAGACATAGTGTCCACCAGCCAAAGCGGCTGCTCTGCTCCATGTTGACGCTAAGTCGGCGGGATCGTAGTGAGGTGGTGTCATCGTTATCGTGGCCATCAGTCGAAAATGCACCCAGAATGCTTTCTCGTGAAGGCGTAGGCGGGTGGAGAAAGTTCTGGTTGTAATGCGATTCTGGCTCTCTCGGGACATCGTCATACTCAGGGGCTGGTACCTTCTCGACCTTGACAGTTGGCCATTCCTTGGGGGTATCCCCAATGGCTGTTGGTTGCTGGCGCCAGTCTGCAAAGTCGCCGCCGTTCTTCCTCTCGGTCCAATCCACTGAATCAACTGTACTAGTTCGTGTCGGCCAGTACTGCCGGGAGTTGAAGGTACGCGTTTGATTTGACCAATCCGCAAACTCCACGGTTGACTTCCGTGCTGGTGCTTCCCTGGACTCAAGCTGCGGGGACGCCCGGATCCGGTCATTCATGTCGTTGAGTTGTATCGTCTCAAAAGCCGGAATCATCGGGGCCTTGGACGATCTTGAGCCGATCCTGTCGGGGCCACCATATGGCGTCGATGCCGAATCCTCGCGAATCCAGCTGCCCCCACTGTTAAATCGATCCGGTCGATCCATAGCGAGTGATACTGGGGGCGCCAACGCCCTGCGTCGACCTTGAGAAGTGAAATGTGGTTGGGGTAACGAACGTGTGTGGTGTAGAATCGAGCTACGGGTCAAGATTGGCGCGTGATAGAATTTGATGTGTAGAAGAGGTTAGATTCTACCCCAGATGGAATAGGACGGAGATTTCCACCGTCGTCCCAACTTCTCCATCGCGGCTTGACTAGCGAGGGCCGCTTCTGCTGTTTTTCAGCTGGAATATTGAATCAAGCATCTCCTTTGTTTCACAATGTGAGGACAACAACAGAAAAGGGACGGGGCCCGTTGAAGCGATCATGTCGCTTCAGCATAGGCACGAGTCATACCCCATGGAGGCTATTCCAGGACCACACTTGTGGAGCTGGGAGTCCCGACAACTTCCAACACCGGTATGTTGCTCGCATCCTTCTCCAGGTCGGCCCTGGCAGAGAAGAGTAGCAATGGTGGACTCGCGCAAACCGGATGCGGTGGGTTCCAGGTCGGAACACCAAGAAGGGGCTTCTGAGGCCGATGGGTTGAGACGCTGGATAGGAGAGGAACTGTCCGAGGGAGAGCGTTCATCCTGTCTTTCGGGGGTACCGGCGTGTTGGAACAGAACCTGACACTCCCAACGAAATAATAAAAATAAAAATAAAAATAAAAATAAAATGGAAATGGCGAGAGGACCCCTGGAGCAAACGTGTCCGGCCCCGGCTTCTTGGTTGCCAGGAACCAGGTGCGCGTTACCAGGAGACACGTGCACACGTGGGGGACACCGGGAGACCCTTGTAGATGGAATGCTTTCCACGAGAATCAATCTCAAAGGGGCGGCTCACCTGAACGAGAAAACTTGCTGACTGCGTGGCCTGGTATTGGGGTGTTGGTGGGTGCTGACTCTGGCCCGCAGTGTCCTGAGCCCGTCGTGGGGCTATATACAGTTACACACTGCATATGCAGTTGCACACTGCGCAACCGATCCTGTGCACACACACACACCCAGGCATGTAGGTTGACCGGCTGTCTGTCTAGAACTTTCTTGAGCCGCAGGCCGGAGACGCGAAAGACCCGAGGCGGTGGGGGGACGGAGCGAGAAGGATAGCAACGGGGAATTACTAGTGCTCATCGTAAGACTTGAGGCCAAGAAGAGTCCCGGGCGCCGGCAGGCGAGAACTGCACGCGGCATGTGGAACGTTCTCTCTCGGTGACTGATGAGCTTGGGCTGGTTGATGGGTCGAGCTTCAATTGTTGGGAGAAGGCTGGTGTAGAATTGGCATGTATTGTATGGAAAGTGGGCTAGAGCTGGACCATGTCGTGACTCTCGCTCGGGGAATTGCCCTCGTCATTGTGGTGGTTGTGGATGAGGCTGTACCGATGTGAGGGAGTGATGAAGTCGCCAAGGACGAGCCGAGCAAGGTTGCTGACTTGCCTGAGCTGACAGCTGTCAGCCAGTCCGACGGGTGGGTGACAGCTGACAGCAACCGTCAAGCAGCCGTCGGTTGGTTGGACCCTGGGCGGCAGGATCGTCACAGAGAGCGGCAGTCAGTTTTTCTGCTCGCTTGAGACCCCGCCAAACAGAGCAAAAGCCAGCAGAAGCGAGGCCGGAGGCGGGTATCTGGAAAATCGTGGGGCTTTGTCAGACTTACCGGTCATGCATTCAAGCAAAAGTCATTGTCGCTGCAGTAAACTGCTGCACGCCACATGCATTCAGGACTGGCTGAGGAACAATAAGCAGCGTCGAATGGCCTCGACAAGTATGTAGCCAGTCCATGTAGTCAACCCCGCCATTGTGCTGCAGCCTACATAGACCATCTAAATACCTACATGGATACAAGGTACATGCGCATGCACATCAGAGGAGAAACCCCCTCCCCCAAGCTCTTTCCGTTGAAACATCAAATCAGCAAGCGCGGGATGCTGCAGGGCCCGATCACACCGTGGGCAAGGCGTGGGCGAGATGGGAAGGTGGGGTGAGCAGCAACATGCGCCGCTCGAGCCAATCGAGGGCCATCGAAAGGAAGGGACGGGACTGGGCGAGGGCTGCTGGGCTCCGACTCGGCCACCGATGAGACAGGCGGACTGACGGACTGACGGGATGACTGACGGTAAGCTTGCTTCCTAAAATCCTCACCACCTTCCGCATCCCGTGTGCCCCGTCCCGTCCCAACTCAATCCCACCTCCACCTCCACAGACTCCCTCCTGCACTTTGTTTCTCCTCCCTTCCTTCTCTCCCTTGCTCCCTTCTGCCCTGCCTTACCCTTAAAGTCTCCAATGGTGTAATCCAGGACTGTTCTTTACGGGGAAGTGCTGATGATCCATTCAATTCCTGTGAGATTGTAACGGTAAGCCGTCACCACCCCGCCCAGCCCTCAGAAAATGTCCTTTTTCCCACTCCCGGCCTGCTTCGCTCGCAGTTGTTTCTGGCCGGCTGCTCTCTGTTCTGAAATTCTGTCTTGGCGCTCTCCCACACGCAAGCATACACATATACACGAGATTAACAATGTCCGCTTCTTCTGTTGCTGGTTCCTGGCTCTCCAAGGCTGTCGTATTCCCGAGCGGCTTGCTCGTCTGGAAACTCCTGGGCGGCCAGTTCTCTGACATTTTCGCTGATATACCAGACCTTCGAGACGATTCCGAATAGCCCCGAAGCTCTTCTCATCTCTCTTTGAGCCACATACGTTTGACTCGACGACGTCATCGTCCCCGCCCTCAAGATGCACATCAAGGAGATGGTTGCCGATGCCGAGAAGACGGCCGCCCCGTCTTTCTCTTTCGAGTACTTCCCGCCGAAAACACTGACCGGCGTGCAAAATCTCTACGACCGTATGGAGCGCATGTACCACTTTGGCCCAAAGTTCATCGACATCACTTGGGGCGCCGGCGGCCGCATAGCCGAGCTGACATGCGAGATGGTCAGCCAGGCCCAGGCCTACTTTGGTCTCGAGACGTGCATGCACCTCACATGCACCGATATGGGGCTTGAGAAGATCAACGACGCCCTGCGCAAAGCATACAAGGCCGGTTGCACCAACATATTGGCACTGAGAGGTGACCCTCCAAGGGACAAGGAGAAGTGGGAGGCTGCCGACGACGGTTTCAGGTACGCAAAGGATCTGGTCGTCCATATACGCAAGACGTACCATGATCACTTCGACATTGGTGTTGCCGGGTACCCAGAGGGTTGCGACGACAACAAGGACGAGGAGCAGCTGTTGGACCACTTGAAGGAGAAGGTGGACGCCGGTGCCACCTTCATCGTCACCCAGATGTTCTACGACGTCGACAACTTCCTCCGCTGGGTTGGCAAGGTTCGAGCCCGTGGAATCGACATTCCCATCATCCCAGGCATCATGCCAATCGCCACCTACTCCAGTTTCCTCAGGAGGGTCAACCACATGAAGTGCAGGGTTCCCCAGGAGTTCATGGATGCCTTGGAGCCTGTCAAGAACGACGATGCCGCCGCTCGAGAAATCGGCAAGACCCTCGTCGCTAACATGTGCCGCAAGATCCTGGCGGCTGGCATTCCTCACCTGCACTTCTACACCATGAACCTGGCCCAGGCCACCCGCATGGTCCTCGAGGAGCTGGACTGGATGCCTTCTGAGCGCAGCCCTGTCAAGCAGGCCTTGCCCTGGAAGCAGTCTCTCGCCCTCGGTCGACGAGATGAGGACGTCCGGCCCATTTTCTGGCGCAACAGGAACAAGTCGTACATTTCAAGGACAATGGACTGGGACGAGTTCCCCAACGGCCGTTGGGGCGACTCGAGGTCTCCTGCCTTCGGCGAGCTGGATGCATACGGTATTGGCTTGACGGGGACGAATGAGGAGAATCGCAAGAAGTGGGGTGAGCCCAAATCGGTCAAGGACGTGGCTACCATGTTCGTCAAGTATCTCAACAACGAGCTTGACCAGCTTCCTTGGAGTGAGTCTCCCCTCACCAGCGAGGCAGACGCCATCAAAGACGACCTCATCGAGCTCAACAAGCGAGGGCTTGTCACAATCAACTCACAGCCTGCCGTCAATGGCGTGAAGTCTTCTCATCCAGTCTACGGATGGGGTCCGTCGAACGGTTTCGTTTACCAGAAGTCATACCTTGAGCTGCTTGTCTCTCCCGATGTGTACCCTGAGCTCATCTCCCGCATTGAGAAGCACCCAGACTTGACGTACTACGCCGTGACCAAGGCAGGTAATCTCGCCACCAACACCCCGTCAGAAGGTCCCAACGCGGTCACATGGGGCGTCTTCCCTGGTAAGGAGATTGTGCAGCCAACCATTGTCGAGTCTATCAGCTTCCTCGCATGGAAGGATGAGGCATTCCGGCTTGGTACGGACTGGGCCAACTGCTTTGAGGCAGGCAGCCCTAGCCGGATTCTGTTGGAGCGCATGATGAGGGATTGGTCTTTGGTCAACATTGGTAAGTTACTGCTCACCTAAATGCTCGCTTTTTCAGTCACAAACCTAATTTGGTCATCAGTGAACAACGACTTCCACCAGCCACGCACTATTTTCGAAGTCATGAGCGGACTGCAGGTCAAGGACCTCGATGTCGAGGTACAACCCGATGGGCCCAAGCCAAACTAATCGCAACAACATCGCAACTACTACAAACAACGACCCCACTTATTTGAGAGGCTTCAACAATGCCTCAACAACAATTAATCAACTGATGAATGATACGACCTGGATTTAACACGACGGAACCTAATCGCTCAGTGCTGCAGTATATACTGCGGTGCAGTCACAGTGTGCATTCGATGCAACACTACATTTACACGAACACCATTTCCTTAACGATATGGGTTGCATGATATGGGGGACACAGCCGGCGTTTCTTGCTTATTCAACATTTTTCAACATTTCAGCAGCAAGCGGCGCAAAGCAAAAAGTGCAGGGGGTGGTTATGTCTTTTTCAACAAAAAAGAAGTTGTGAGAAGAGAGAGCGCAAGAGACAGGAAGGAAGCGTCAAAGAGAAGGAGAAAGGAGCGAAAGCCTCGAAGCGGATCGAGGCAAAAGCATGGAAGGGGTCAAACCCTTGCCTGGCTTGATTAGCCAGGGCAACAGGGATTCCTTCAATTCTGCATATATATTCATTCTCAACGATAGATACCCCAGGGCAGGCAAGGCAGGCAAAGGTCAAAGGCAGCGCGGGCTGGGACGCCCGGGCCCGACGAAACACATCACGGTGCTACGGAGTTCAACATTTCAGAGAGGCTTTTTTCTTCATGGCGAGGGTCAATCTCGTTTCAACAGAGATGACGTCCCGCGGTCATGGGAGAGACAAACGGAGAGGGAAGAGAGGAATGTGGTGAGAAGTAGGGGTGGCGTGGTGATGAGAGCAGGAGACGGCTTCATCGGAGGGAAGGGAAGAAACCAGGCCAAGAAAGTGAAGCGTCTGGCTTGACAGACACAACAAAATACTTGACTTGTTCAACCCTTCTCAATTCATAGCAGGCCCGGAAACCTACTTCGGTGACTCAGATGTGCATGTGCATAGCATTCAGCCCATGTCTGTCCATACCGCCACAAGACAAAAACAGACACCGCGGTACAATGCTAGGTGGCACAGATCAATCCGAAATGGGTTATGCAATTGCCCCCTTTTTTGCTTTCCTAGACCTTGGACCGGCTTGATCGATATTTACGCCTGCTCCATGATGCCATACCATGCTATGCTATGCAGAAGCCCCCCCTCTGTTTGAGTCCGGCAGTTTCGGACAGAGAGGAGGACCTGACTATCTATCCATTCATCCATACATACACACATAACACGCCCTCCCCCCAACTCCTTCGCCAGGGCTTCCTTCCCTACTTTCCGTGACGATTGGCGAGAGTCGTATATGTGAAGACGAGAGGCGGACCTCCCTCCCCCCTTCTCTTTTCGAGCTAAAGCATACGGCAGAAACGGTCAAAGGGTGTTTCCTATTCGTCCCACTCGTTCTCCCCGGCCACGTCGTAGTCCACCTCCTTGGCCTCGCCGGGCTCCTGCTGCTGCTGTTGGTGATGCTGCTGCGCCTGCGACTCGCCCTGCGCACCTTCTGCCGCGTTGCTCTCCGCGCCGTGCGGGTCGGCCTTTCCGCCCTCCCCTTCTTCATCGTGGTGATTATCATCATCCGCACCCCCCATGGCCGAGTCGAGCCCATCATCGCCGCCGCTACCGCCGCCTGCAGTATGAACGCTAGACGTGGTGCTGCCCGGGAGGGCCGCCGCGGGCCCAGCGACCCACGAGACCTCGACGGGCGCGGCGCCGTCGTTGATCCCGGGGACCTTGCCACTCTTGAGGCCGTTGTAGAAGGCCTCGGCCTGCTTGCGGTCGCTGAAGCTGAGGTGCGTCACGGCGGGCGTGGTCTGGATCTCGGTGACGCCTTCGCCGAAGGTCTGGGGTTTGTTAGTCAGTCTTTCGATGTCTTTCGTTGCACCCTCTACCCGGTAAATTCCACCACTACCTCTGCGCTGGGTTCGAAGAATATGTCCGAGGGAAAGGGAAAGAGATCACTTACGAAGAGGTGCCTCCTCAGCGCCTCGTCCTTCTCGGGCGCCGAGAAGTCAACACCGGATAAGGCCACCGTCTTGGGCCGGTTGTCTAGGGAGAAGGCAGCGTATGCCGCGTGGAAGTTGCCCCTGCCGCCGCGCCCACCGCCGCGCCACGATCCCCGTGGGGCATACGCTCCGCGGCCCCTGTAATATCCGCCCCTACCGCCGCGGCCGTAGCTCGGCGCGTACGGCGTCGACATCGCGGCGCCGTCGTCCTGCTGCTGTGCGTTCGGGTCGATCCCCAGCGCCGCCGCCTCCCCGCGCAGCTTCTCCAGCGTGGCTTTCAGCGCCTCGGTCTTTGACGCCTCGCCGCCCTTTTCCTCCGCAGCCGAGTTGTCGCCACCGCCGCCGCCTCCGGCAGGTTCGATCGAGTTCTTGCGCGAGCCGGCCAGCTTCTCCAGGAGCCGCTGTTTCTCGGCCGCCTGCTTCGCCTGCAGCTCCTTCTGCCTCTTTTCCAGCTCCTCGCGCTGCTTCTCGATCTCTCGGATTTTCGCCGTCTTCTCCTCGTGCAGCTTTTGCGCCTCCTCTTGCTTGCGCGTGAACTCCTCCATGTCGATCTCCTCCATCTTGACGTCCGTAGATTCCTCGCGTTTGACGCCGTTCGCTGCCTGGCCGTTCTTGAACCCGTTTACGCCATTGCCCCCATTCGCAATATCACCGTGCTTCTCCTCCTTGTACCAATAGACCTTGACGAATCGGTTGTCGAATATTACCTTTGGTGATTTGTATGCGGCATTGGCCGAGGCCCAGTTGTCGAATTTAACGATCGCTAGTCGCTTGTACCCCATCATCGTAACCTCTTCAACATTACCAAATTGTACGAAGAAATTTCGTACCTGATCCTCGTCAAAGTTTTCCTCAGGTATGCTCTCCACCACAACCTTTGTCTGAGTCCTATCGTGGACTGGGCCTTCCGCGGAGAATGGTGCGCGAGCCTGGCCCGCCTTCCGCCTTTGCTGGCCATGGCGGTTATTTCTGTTCTGGTTAGGATGCCCATTGCCCTGGTAAGGCACTGATTGTTGAGGAAACTGGGGTATCTGTGGAGGTTGCGACAGTGTCGCGGAACTCGGGTCGTATTCTACTTGATGTGTCAGACTCAGCACGTCGAAGAAATGGTTGAAAGACTCGAAGGAAGGGTTGAAATCATAAAGTGTCGCAAAAGAATCACGCGAAGACTCGAGGTCCTCGCCCGTGATCGGTTTACTCGGAAATCGAAAACCAGACGGACCTTCACCTGGTAGCTGGATCTGCCCTGACAGCTGTGGCGCAGGTAGGTTGTACAAGACGGGCTCAGTCCCCGTGCTGTGGTCAAACTTGCACTTGAGGCCCCTGGGACAGAATCCCTTCCTGTCAAAGTCCCAACACCGTCCTTTTCTTCCCTGCTGCGGCGGTATGTTGTGCTGGAAGCCGGGCTGCTGTTGAGAGTAGTCGGCGAAAGGTGGCATGGAGAGCCCCATCTGCTGGCTGATTTGCTGCAGCTGTCTCATCGACTCCAAGGGATTGCTCGGATCGAAGGGGGGAATCTGTGGCACCTGGCCCGGCGGCGCGAAAGACGGCGCATGCTGGGCTGCAGTATTTTGAAACGCGTATTGGTCCTGGGATATCGGTTGTGGTCTATCGGGGTCGACGTAGCCCTTGCGAGCCCCAAAGCCTCCACCACGACGCGCTTGCTTGTACAGTCGCCCTCCTTGGATTTGGTCTCGGCCGGTCGGCGCATCGAAGTCGCCCCGGTCCTGGAAGCCACGCTTGCGCGCGCTGCCACCGCCGGGACCAGTAGGAATGGCAGGTTGACCTGTATTCGAGTCTCCGAGGCCGGGGAGAGCAGGTGGAGGAGCGGCAGCAGGGACTGCTTTCGGTGGAGGGGGAGCGCCGGGGATGTAGGATCTGTACTGTATTATTTCGAAAAGATCATTGACAAAGGACGATGGGTCTGCGGTCGCAATAAGTCAGAATACTCCCCATGACCAGGGCAACGCGTGGTGGCCGAGCCCTACCTTCTGTGAGGAAATTGCCCATCTCGGACATGCATTTTGACTTCACGTCCTCGCTGCCATCGTCGTGATGCAAGAGAGCCAGCACAAAGTCAGCAAGCACATCAGCATCCGCATCAGATCTGTTTTGGGTCTCAAAGGTCAGTGTTGGGGCTCAGGGTCCAGAGACGCAGCGGGTATCGAGGGTGCGACGAACGTATTCTCGAGGCGCTTGACGATCCACGCCTTGAGCAGAGGCGAGTCCTCCTCGGGAAACAGCATCTTTCCCAGCTTTCTACTTTCGTGTGGACATAAAGACAGCTGTTGTGGGAAGTTCCAGGCTGTAGCGACAAGAAGGAGAGTGATTTGAGTCTAGGGAAAAGGTTGTAAAGGTTGTTGGTCGCGTGGTTGGTGACTTGGGAGCGGCAAGTTGGTCCAGGAATTGCGAAATGTTCCTGGGACGATGCGCGCGGGAGCTTCCAAAGCTGCAGCAAGGGTTTATGGTGGGGCTAAAAGCATGCTAGCTACGATTACAGTACCTAGGTGTAGGCTGCATGGATGAGCCACCACCCAATCGTTCCTGTAACAGAAGAGGCGCGCCTCAACGGCTTTCCCATAACTCAAATGTTATGACTTGTAGATAGAAGCTTGTTGTTCGGACCAAGGTATCACATATCACACGGTTTACATCGTCACTCGCTGTAGATCATGGGGACACAAATTTTTGACTTCATCAACGCAATAAAATTCCAAAATCCAGTGTTAAGTACAAGCTCTCGGGTCGGACTATGATCATGATATGTTCCGGTGCTTGTCGTTTGACATCCGCTTCGCCATTTTCCTCCCCAAACCCTTGGGGTTGAGTATCGTAGACCGTTTTCCGTCTTCTTTGCAACTAGCTAACATTGCCGAAGATACGCTCTATCAAGCCGCCGTGTGAGGCGGTGGGAAAAGTCTATGAGCATGGAGATGAGGCGTTTACAGCTTGTCGTAGTACTGTGCAAATCAATTAGCATCGCTTCCACTTGGTCACGGGGCTGAGGGGAAAGACTCACGTTCTCGACACCGGGAACCTCGACCTTGATACCCTTGCGCTTACGCATCTCCTGGACCATGGCACCGACCTTGGAGGTGGGGTCCAGAGGGGAGCCACCGGGCAGCAGCTGCCAGTGGTCGAACACGGACTGAGGGAAGGCCTGTCCGGAGGTGGCGGCACGCAGGTCACCGTTGAAGCCGAAGGACTCAATGACGGGCAGGTAAGACTTAATGGTGAACAGAGGAGTACCAGGGCGCTGCTCCTCACCGAAGACGATACCACGTCTCCGGGTAAGCACACCGTAGACACCACCCATGGCCTGCTCGGGCACCTGGATTTCACACAAGAACACGGGCTCTTGCAGGGCGGGCTCGGCGAGCAGAGCGGCGGCGTACATGACACGACGAGTAGTAGGCATGATCTGGCCGGTACCACGGTGAATGGAATCAGCGTGGAGGGTCACATCAAGGATGTTCCAGCGGACGGATCGCATGGGCTCCTCGGCAACGGGACCCTCACGGGAAGCCCACTGGAAACCAGAGACAACGGAGTCCTTGATTTCGTTGAGGTACTGCACGGCCTTGGTCTGGTCGACCAGCAGGTTGGGGCCGTTGGTGTCGGGACCGAAGGTCCAGATCTTACGGGCGTCGGTGACATCCCAGCCGAAGTCGTCAGCGAGGACACGGGCACGGGCCTTGAAGTCGTCACGGGGGTTGATCTTGCCGGCCTCGATGGCCAGGGCCAGCTCCTCGTCAAGGGGCTCAGCGGTCATGTAGATACGGTTGTGCTTGTTGGGCGACTTGGACAGAGCAGTGATGCTCGACTTGCCACCGACAGTCTCACGGTACTGCACGACGGGGTCGGAGATGATCAGAGGAACACCAGCGTGGTCGTTCTGGAGATCGTTCAAGCAAATCTCCAGGTGGAGCTCACCAGCACCAGCAACGATGTGCTCACCAGACTCGTTGGTCATGGTCAGGACACAAGGGTCGGACTTGGACAGACGCTTCAGACCCTCAACGAGCTTGGGCAGATCCTGGGCGTTCTTGCACTGGACGGATCGCTGCACGACAGGGGAGACGGAGAACTTCATGACCTTGAGGTTGTGGGCAGCCTTGTCGGTGGTGATGGTACCAGACTTGAGCAGGAACTGGTCAATACCGACCAGACCAACGATGTTACCGGCGGGGATGTCGTCGATGGCCTCGACTCTGCCACCCATCATCAGGACGACACGCTGGATGGCCTTCTCGGAGAGATCCTCCTTCCTGCCAGGGACGTAGTTGGGGCCCTGGATGCGGACCTTCTGTCCGGACTTGACGGTACCGGAGAAGACACGACCGAAGGCGTAGAAACGACCCTTATCGGACGTCGGCACCATCTTGGAGACGTAGAGCATGAGGTCGGCCTTGGTGGGGTCGGCCTCACAGTCACGGATGGAGGCGTAGATCTTGTCGTCCTGAGGACCCTCGTACAGTGTCTCGGCACGGTACTTCTGGGCAGTCTTGGGGGATGGCAGGTGGAGGATCATCATCTCCAGCAGGGAGTCGGCGGCGGGCAGGAAAGTGCGCATGACAGCCTTGAGCAGCTGCTTGCCCTCCTTATCACGGTCCTCAGGGGCCAGCTTGAGGTCGAGCTTCTCGAGCAGAGTCTTTATCTCCTCCTTCTTGAAGTTCATGACGGCAGCGAAGATCTTGAAGATGGGGTCCAGGATGAACTGGTTGAAGGCACGCTCGAGCTGCTGGCCTTCGTAGGTTCCGTTCTTGGTCCACTTCTTGGTCTTGGGGTTGAAGTAGTTGTCTCCCCAGAGACGCTCCATCATCTTGTTACGGTCGACACCGAACTTCTTAGCGTAGCGGGTGGCGAATTGACGGATGGTGAAAGCCCAGCCGTGCAGACCGGAACCGAAGGCGACGGTGCCCTTGTCGGGGTAGACCTGGACGTCACCCAGAGACTTGTCGAAGTAGGTGGAGATGACGACGTTGACGGACTCGATTGTTCGGGAGAAGGACTGGTACAGGTCCTCCTTCTCGATCTGGAGCTCGAGAAGAGCGCGATCAACCTTGTTGATGACAACAACGGGCTTGATACGCTCACCGAGAGCCTGTCGAAGCACAGTCTCGGTCTGCACGCACACACCCTCGACGGTGTCGACGACTGGGGAGCAGTGTCAGTGGACGGGCTCGGGTCAACAGTTTGGGGCCGCCAGGGGCTAACTTACCAACGAGAGCACCGTCGGTGACACGGAGAGCAGCAGTGACCTCAGAGGAGAAATCAACGTGACCGGGGGAGTCGATCAGGTTGATCAAGAAGTCGTTGCCGACGGTCTCCTGGCCCTTGATGTCCTTGGTGTCCTCCTCCTCGGGGAGAGTGGCGTACAGGGAGATGGCAGTAGACTTGATAGTGATACCACCTGCTAGGGGTCAGCATATTTGTCGTCGCCAGCAGCTTGGCGGACGGGACGGGAACCCGGGGGCAGAACGTACGCTCCTGCTCGTCGGCACGAGTGTCTGTGGCACGGGCATCACCAGCCTTTCCGGTGGAGATGATACCGGCCTTGGCCAGCAGAGAGTCGGTCAGGGTAGATTTGCCGTGGTCGACATGAGCAATAACACTCATGTTACGAACATTGCTCGGCTTCTTCATGAGATCGTGGATCTCATCGACGGTGAAGCTAGACAGAGGACAGTTAGTAAAGAAATGGTCCTCATGCTTTGTAGTGTTCCTCTCTCCTCAGGACTGGTTTGGTGGTGCATTGTGGGTGGTCCGACACCATGGCACGATTATGATTGTGCTTGTGCGGGTTGCCCTCGACAAGGTTCGGGGGGGCAGCAGCTGCAGGAGAACAGCCTGTGGGCTCTGGGACTTACTTGACCATTTTGACGGTATTGACAATGAAACCTGTCTAAATGATATGTCTTCTGTGTGCTTGGGGATTGGGGTGAATGCCTCGAGAACGGCAAAGATTTTGTGGCGGCGAAGGGGGAGAAGATCGCAACGCCGGGCAGACTCAAGACTCGGGGTTTTGACCTGCTGATTAAAGAGGACTGCGCGGGGTCGTTAGCTGCGTCGACTGGATGGTGCCTGGATGCTTTTCGGCGAGGAGCCACAGGTCCGGAGAAAGCAGTCCAGGAGTCTGTTGCAGGAGGTGTTGGTGTTGGGAAAGGGGGGGCAATGGATGGGCTGGGTTGGACCTACAGAATCTCGCCGTCAAGGCTTTGCGCTGGTGGGAGAAGGGAAAAAAAGAGGGAGGGAAGAAGAAACGGGCAATGTGGGTGCGGGGTGATAGATTTTCGCTGAAGCCCAATCCAACACCAGCCCCACCACCAGGCATTTGCAAAGTGGGCCGACGTGCCGCGGGCCCCAGACGGGAGGCAGGGCGGCGCTTCACTTGCAAACAATGCCATGGTCTAGCCCTAGACTCTGGAGCTGTTGCAAGCTTCGCCCAAAACACCAACCAGGCCAATCAAGCTTGCCACCCCCTCGAGCTGCCAGACGGAGTGACTGCTCGCCGAGGGCGACGGCTCACACACACCAATCCCACATGCAACACAAATTTACACACGCCTCTCAGCCTCTGGTTTGATCTGTCATCAGGCCGAGAGTGTGACTCCTCCCCATCATCAGTGTCCAGAGCCCCGACGGCACCGGCTCGCCTTCTGTGTCATGGTGAGATCAGCAGTTTCTGGGGCGATGGAGAGCTCTGTCTGCCGCACCTGTGCCTCGACGGATAGTCAACATGACCAGCTCGCTTAAGTCCGTGCCCCGCTTAAGGCCGAATGTATGGCTTTACCTTGGCAGGAACATACCATTTACTACTACTCACCTGGGCACTTACTTGGGCATACAATTACATGCACATGATATCAATACATAGATGTACAAATAAATGGATACATGAATATACGTGTACAAGATCATTCTTATTACAGAAGCAGTCGGTACGCTCCACGGCCCATTGATGTATCTTCTTGATTATCACCAGTGCGGAGCAACAGCCGATGCATCCTGCACCGTGTCCATCCGCAACGAACCAGAGTCTAGCAACGTTGTGAATTCCCTGGGCTCGCCAGTCCAAGAGCCTCGCCATACACTCTGTGTAGACGCAGCAATTTCGTGCGGAAGAGTGCCAGTAGAGGGTTCAGGTCATCGTGACTGCAGTGTGTTTCCCCTCTGTTCCTTTCCCACGCTCTCACTGCCATTCTGCCGCACCAATTTGATGCAATAGTAGTTGTCATGATGCAAGTCGCTTTCCAGACACGCAGGAGCTACGATTGTTGCAAAATCTGTTCGCGGTGAAAGCTCCGGGGGCGTAGACCCCGTGCAGACATTTCTGTGTGCTCAAATTCTGCCGCGTCCCCAGAACAGTCTGGAAAGAAAAGCTCTCATGCCACCAGGACGGCCACTATCGCCGGGCCTCGTCGACGGACAATTGTCCGCAACATGTCGTGCCTCCTTACCCAAGGATCGAGTCCTCTTGTCCACTTCCGAGGAACACTCGGACGCTATATAGCCTCGCTCGCCACAGCGGTAGCAAATTGGCCTTGGGCATTCTCTGCTCAAATGTCCAGCTGCACCGCACGAAAGATAGATCCTCTTGTCCACCTCGCTAGAGCACTGAGACACCGTGTGGCCTGGCTTACCACAGCGGAAGCACTTCATTCGCTGTGGGCACTTTTTGCTTCTATGTCCTCTTTCACCGCACCGAAAGCATGTCCCAGGCGGCTTGTTGCAATCCCCTACGCGACGGCCAGCTCCGCCGCATCTAAGACAGAAGCCCTGCAGTGTCCTGTGTGTGGTGATATGAGATCCA
Organism: Diaporthe citri; assembly: GCF_014595645.1. Lineage (NCBI taxonomy): Eukaryota > Fungi > Ascomycota > Sordariomycetes > Diaporthales > Diaporthaceae > Diaporthe > Diaporthe citri. Next base: position 93,858 of record NW_025064868.1, read on the forward strand.
GCCTTTCCGGGTTGCAGATTGTGAGGTTTTGTAGGGACGTTGGTAACGGCTGAGAGATGAAAACCGGCCCACGAGCTGAGTAGTACTGGCCTAGCGAAAAGCTGAAGATGTATGGCATCTGCTTGCCTCGAGGGCGGCGGACGAGATGATGGGTGGAATACGCCCCAGCTAGGCAGCATGGCCGACTTGACATTGCTGATGGATCTATCTCGAATGCTGAGAGGAACAAGAAATGCAATTATCGTGATGTGTAGAGACATATGATCTGCAGTTCTACAGTAAATATTGGTCAATGGAGAGCTTGGACCCACCCTGACCCATCCAGCCAATCGTAACGTCTACCGTTAGCTCCTCGGCGCCTCTTGCCAATTTTCTTGAAGCTCTGCCGCATCGCATCTCGACACGGCGTCTTGAATCCAACCTGGACACGCACCTCAAGCCACGGTAAGCAGTCGCGAACCGACGATGGCGACTGCACGCCGGACCCTGTCGCCCGGGGGATCCCTCCTCCGGGCTTCGCGCATGTTCTCGCTGCCCCAAGCAATACCGCCGCCGCCCGGCGACTACCAGGCGGCCACCAGCTACAACTCGGAGACGGCCACGCAGGCCTACCCGACCCTGCAGACCGTCACCGCCCCCGAGAACTTCAGGCAGCGCGGCGACTGGGGCTTCAAGCGCAACTTCCCCATGCGGTCGACCGCAAAGTCCAGCACGCCCTACCTGCGCATCAAGCAGGTCGACTCCATCGAGCACGTCACCGACTTCGCCTCGGCCGCCGACCACACCCTGTCGCTCGAGAAGTGGCAGGAGATGAACATTTCCATATCCCTCCCGCACTTCATCCCCGAATCGGCGACATCCTCCATCTCCGCCATGGACATGCGACCAGAGTCTGTCTTTGAGAGCAAGTACGATTTCACGGCGATCGATAGCGAAAAGAAGAGCAAAGCGGGCCAGATGCGGTGGAAGTACCAGGGCCCCTGGCTGGCCACATTGACCGAGGGCGAGTTCCAGAAGTACATCAAGAAGTCCGTGCGGCTGAGGAAGACCGAATTCCGCCAGTTCATGCGCGAGAAGCTCGCTGCCAGGCTGACCAAGGACGCGAAGGATCGCGCGACCAAGGAGGGCGGCGACGAGGCGGTCGAGGCTGCGCGGGTGGTCCTGCCGGGCGACATCACCGAGAACCAGCTCACGGACTTCTTGCGGGAGCTGCGCCAGGACCGAACGTCCTTGTTTGACACTGTTGGGGAGTTCCTGGATCTTGCGCCCATCGAGCCCCCGCAACCCTCGGACCAACTTGGAACTCTGGCGCCCTATCAGTCGAGGGCTGTGGAACGCGTGAACCCCTATGCCCTTCATGGGCCTCCCATTACACACCCCTCGGCTGGCCTGTCCTACCTGCGGACGTCGGCTTACCTGGACAACCACCCTGCCTACGGGCCGCTCAAGTACCACCCCCCCATCAAGGGCAGAGTCTTTGTGTCGAGCGGCGATGCCACTTCGCACGGAAAGTCCGGGACTCTCGGTCTCGGCGGCTTTATCGTCGGTTCAAAACACGTCACTCAAGATTTACGCCCAAACACGACGCGCACGTATGACCCAAGCGCCGAGGGTGGTCAGAAGGTGTGGGCGCACGTCTTCTCGGCACAGGTCAACTCCCAGGGCCGGGTCCTGCTGCACGCCGAGGAGGTGCAGGACAAGACCACCGCCGAGTCCAAGCTGGTGCAAGAGGAGATGGCGGGCGAGAAGCAGATTTTCCACAAGGCGTCAGAGGATAGCACCCAAGACTTCATGCTGCCCATGAAGGCGCCGAGGCCATCGTACAGGCTGGACCGCAGGACCCGCTATGTCAATACCAATACCAGATTCACGCCGGGCAACAGCGAGAGGTACGGACTACCGAGATTCGGGCGGGAAGAGGGCAATGACCAGGGTCAATAGACATCAATCATTTGGGTCCTTTTGGCGCGCCCTGGGACTTTTTTGTGAAAGCTACGGGATGCCTGAGAAGATGGGAGTAGATTTGATGACCTGTATATCAAGTAGAAATGTAAAACTGATTCCAGCCATGCAGTCACGACTTTTTCCTACTACGGACTCTGTTTTCCTGATTCCATAGGCTAATGAAGAATGAGAGGGTCTCTCTGCACTCGTACGCCACTGTCATCTGTAAGAGGCTGGTTGCTGAGCTGGGTAGCTCCAGTGTAGGTGAACATTGTTGTACGGTCCAGATTGTCTAAGGGTATCCAATGCCCAGAATTTCAGACTGCGAGTCTACATCCCGTATATAACAGCTCAAACAAATGTCAAATACAAAAGCCAGTCCATGACTAGGATGACATATACCAGGTTGACGCTGAAGGGTGTCATGTGACTTTGCACGTGGATGTCTAAATTCTGCCGTCAGACACCGCCCGCTCCAACACACACGCTAACAGCTCAGAGTGGGCAGCCATGAATTTTGATCTGCTCGTCCTTTTTGTCGAAGTCTCCATCCAGCCTCTCGTCCATCGCCCAACCCTTCACTTTCTCTCCGTCGCCAACCACCATCCTCAACACCCCTCCAATACCGCCAAAATGGGTCGCGTCCGTACCAAGACCGTCAAGAAGTCCGCCAAGGTCATGATCGAGAGGTTTTCCTCGCCTGACCCTCGACTTTGAGACCAACAAGAGGATCTGCGATGAGATCGCAATCATCGGTGGGTCATTGCAAGAAATGCACTGTATTTTACCTTGACCCTATGTCTAATACTATCCACCCCGGTACAGCCTCCAAGCGCCTGCGCAACAAGATTGCCGGCTACACCACCCACCTGATGAAGCGTATTCAGGAGGGTCCCGTCCGCGGTATCTCCTTCAAGCTGCAGGAGGAGGAGCGTGAGCGCAAGGACCAGTACGTCCCCGAGGTCTCCGCCCTCGACTTCACCCAGAACTCCGAGTCTGGCCAGCTGGATGTCGACGCCGAGACCAAGGACCTGCTTAAGCACCTCGGCGTAAGTTCTTGCCCCTGTCCCGCTCATTTGGGCCCCCAGATTCTGGCGGCGCGGTGGGTTGTGATTGCTAACATGGGATCCCCGAACAGTTCGACGCTGTTCCCGTCAACGTTATCAACGTCGTCCAGCAGCAGACCCAGGAGCGTGGTGGCCGCCGCTTCGGCGACCGCCCCCCTCGCCGCGACTAAGTCGACCCCAATCGAAAACCGGTGTTGCGATGACGAGGTTACGAAAAAGTTCTCAACAAAAGGCATGAGGGAGGGAAGTGGCACGGGCGTCACAATACTACACGATGGATTCAAATCGGGCTTGGGTTCCGGGCGCGTGGTGTCGGTCACGGCGTCCACGGCGTTCTTGATGGCACGACAGTGTCTTCTTCGTCTTCTACCGACATGGAAGGTAGTGAGCTCCCAGCTAGATCGAATACAGATCTCATGCTCCTACAAGGTGTCGCCTGTCTCTAGGGTAATTCCGGAGACAAGGCTTGATGGCCAATTACTTCCTATGCTCGGGTGTGGATCAAGGTCCTGGGTCGTGTGGTTTCTCCACCGATTCACTCTCAGTATTCCACGCGGACAACTGCGGCATGCCGTTGTAAAGAGAGACACCTGCTGGTGACATGCTGTGTGCTTATGTGACTTGTCTATCTGGGTATCTCGAAACTCAACCGTAACTCCTGTGCCTTTGCAGAAAATGCTTGTAGACGTAAACCTAGTTTCGTGCTACGAATCCTTGTCGGGTTCGGTTCCAAACTTGGCTTTGTAGCCCTCGATGGAATCGCCCTCAGCTCCATCACCGAGAGCCGGGGCCTCTGCCTGTGTGGTCACCGTCTTCTCGCGGACGACGACGTCCACCTTACCCCTGGGCGACGCCTTGGCATCGTCCCCTCTCTCAAGTGCGAGATTCATAGCATCCTTCGTGGCCTTGCGGTCCTCCTGCAGCTGCAACCGAGACATCTCGACAGCCAGCCTCTCAGGTTCACTCTTGCCCTCCTCGGCAGGCGTGGCGGCGCCAGAGCCACTGTCCGCCTTGCCCTCCTCCCCGTCCTTCTTCTCCGGGTACAGCTCGATCTCGATGTCAGGCAGCCCGACCCTCTCCCAGGCAGCCGTCTCGTTCAGCTGGACCTTGACCCACAGCGCGCGGCGGGTGCACTCGTTGCTACACCACTTCTCGAGCTCGCGCGTCTCGACAATGTCGAAGTCCCGCCGGCCCTTGTTGACCATCTTGTAGGTGCCCGCCCCGGGGTACCGCCGCCGCCGGTCGGGGCACAGCGCGTACCCGCACTTGTCGCCGTCGAGGTTCCGCTCCACCGCGAGGTCGTCGTAGTCGCCCGGCTGGAAGATGCGCACCAGGGAGGCGAAGGCGCGCGCGTCGGCGGGGTCCGGGTCCGAGGCGGGGCGGGTGCGGTAGCGCGGGAAGTCGAGGAGGGTTATCACGTTGTCGAGGATCTGGGCCTCGGTGTCCTTGCGGTCTTGGAGGATGCGGGCGTGCTGGATAGCGACTTGTCTTGGGTCTTGCCTTGGTTGTTGTGCTGGCCTTGCTGCTGGTGAGTTGCTCGACTGTGTGGGGCTTGGGGCGTTCTTGGGTTTCTTGAGAATACCCTTGAGGGGCGCTTTGGTTTCGGACGCCATGGTGTGGTTGGTGTGGTGCTGGAGTGTCCTCGTCGTTCAGCTTCGGCGTGGTTGGTTGCTGAAGAAAGAAATGTCTTGGGTTTGGTGACGATAGTGGGGGCGGCAGAGCAGCAGGGAAGCTGTTTTCTTTCGGCAGGCACGGTACTTTCCAACTGCCTGGATGAGCTTTCTGGCGTACAGTGCCGTGGCCGGCAACTGGAGGTCATGCACTGTCTGGTGTGTACGGATGAAGCAAACATGCACACTGTCCCCGACTGTGCTGGGGCCGTTTGACGTTGAGGAGCGGTCGTTGCTGGCCGGTACTGGCCCACCTGGGCCAGGTTCAACAATAGAACAGGTAGCAGTATCTAGACTAGACTGGCCTGTACAGCCAACAGCTGCATGGAGACAGGAGTCTGATGCTGTTTTAGATTCTGATCCTCAGCCATCGCCAGACCAGACGAGGTGTGCGCCAGTGCCAATCTCAGTGTCAGTGTCAGTGTCAGTGCCAGCTGCTGCTGGTCCCAGACCCTTGGGATTGAATATCTGGACATATACCTGCCTGCCCCCTTTTCTCCAGACTCTATTTGGTGTACCAGCCCAATATCCGACCATCCGCCCTGGCTATTGGCCTGCACACCTATCATCACACAACACAGATCACCTGCGAGCAGAAATAAAACCAAACAAAACCAGCCAGGCATTGGCAGCTTTAGCCCTTGCGGATCTTCTGGATACGATCACCATCTGGGTGTGGCTGTTTGATGAATGACACATGGTCCCCAGCAAGGAGCACACTGCAAGCCGTTCATACATAACGCACAAGCCTTGCCACCAAGATCTCATCTGAGGTAGATCTGAACCAGTCCGTTTTGTCTGCCTGCCCAACCAAGATTCCTATCTATCCGGCTGCCTGTGTGCCTGGCGGGGTATTTGGAGGTCAGTCAGTCTTGTTTATTCTCCGAGCCACCGAATGAGGCTTGGCCGTGCTCTGCCACCTTTTAATCGGAGCACCCAGCTAGTCGTCATTATTGGGCTGGAGGGGTGCGCTGCGTTGTACACGTTCCCGTCTGACGCTCTGGTGTGGTCGGGCTTGGTCCGGTCTGAACGCGGTGGCTCCTTATTTGTTCATGCGCTGACGTCGCCCAACTAGGATCGTCTCCAACTGGGCGGCCCTACCTGACTTGACTGACTGCATCAATCCCGCAGCGCCCGCGCCCGCGGCCGACTCCTGAAGCTTCCCAGCACCCGAGCAGGCGTCGCTTCCCGTCCGACTGACCGACCTGCCTACCTATTTCCTGTACGTCTTACCCATCCATTGCCCGACTCATCCACCCCTAGAGCCAGCATTTCGGAATTGCTGTCTGATGCACTATATCTGACTTGATAGGCGTGGCACAGACAGCCATACATCGCAAAATCCTGCCGTCCCAAAGCATCGCTCCCCGCATCATCCTACGTCAGACACTCGGCCTCTGGCAACTCCGCGACGCAAGCATTCTCGCCTGCGCCTTGGCCCTGGCCGTACAGCCATGTCTTTCAAGGTCAAGGCCCTCTACGAGTACTCCTCGCCCCACGACGATGATCTGAACTTCCCAGTCGGGCAGATCATCACCGTCACGGAAGAGGAGGACGAGGACTGGTACACCGGAGAGTACCTCGACGACGCTGGAGCTAAGCATGAGGGCATCTTCCCCAGGAACTTCGTCGAGAAGTACGAGCCAGTCGCCCCGCCCCGCCCGACTCGAACGAGAACCAAGAAGGAACCTGAGCCAGCCTCTGAGGAGGTAGCCGCCGCTCCCGAGGAGCCTGCTCAGCCGGCTTTCTCTCCAAAAGCCTCCGCGCCAGAGCCGGCGGCCGCGCCTTACGAGGAGGAGCAGCCTATCTCTCCGCCTCCATTGCAAACCGAGCCCAGGTCTCCCATCGCTGCTGCTCCTCGCGCACCGGAGCCCGCTGAGCCCGAGACCCCCGCGTCGCCTCCCCGCGCTCCTGCAGCAGAGCCAGTTGCTCAGTCTCCACCAAAGGCCGCGCCCGCTAAGAAGGGCCCGCCTCCCGTGTCGCAGAAGCCAGCTAGCAGCTCCTTCAAGGACCGCATCGCCGCTTTCAACAAATCTGCTGCACCACCAATCGCCCCTTTCAAGCCTGCTGGGCTGGGCGGCTCGTCCGGCGCCTCCTCCTTCATCAAGAAGCCCTTCGTTGCTCCTCCTCCCAAGGGCAACACCTACGTCCCGGTCCAGCGCAGCACTCCAGTGGCTCCTGTCTACCGCCGTGATGAAGACCCTGAGATCAAAGAGCGGGAAGCTGAGAATGAGGAGACTGCTCAGAAGGCAGGATTGATGCCCACCGAATCTAACGAGGGCGACGAGGATCAGCCGAAACCCTTGAGTCTGAAGGAACGGATGGCACTTCTCCAGAAACAACAGCAAGAGCAGGCACAAAGGCACGCAGAAGCCGCGGCCAAGAGGGAAAAGCCGAAGCGCCCGGCGAAGCCTCGCATGCCCAGCCACGAACCTGCTGCCACCGAGAGCGTCGACGAGGAAGAGGCTGCTCAGCCACCACCTCTGGACCGCACCGACACCGGTGGAACAGGAGGCAGGGAGTCTATAGACGAGTCGCATCCTCCAAGAGTGCCTGCGCAGCCTCGCCGCAAGCCCTCCAAGGGCCCAGAGCCTAGAGATGGAAACGAAGCAGACATGTCTGGTGCTGGAGAGACAACCGAAGACCAGGCAGACCTCACCGAACGTGAAGACAGCGACGAAAAGCCTCGGCGCCCATCCCGGGTGGCTACAGGAGGCGGCCCAGCCGAGGAGGCTGAAGAGACCCAAGATGAGGAGGAGGAGGAGGAGGAAGACGAGGAAACCAAGGAGTTCCGGCGCAAGGAGGAGCTCCGTGCAAGGATGGCCAGACTGGGCGGTGGTATGGGAATGCCGGGCATGTTTGGCATGCCCGTCCCCGGCGGTGCTCCATCGTTGCCGCCGAAGAAGAAGAAGGCCTCCGCGTCCGAGCGACGCGCCAGCGAGGACTCCCAGCCGCTCGCTTCTCCGACACAGGCACCTCCAGTCCCCATGATGATGCCTTTGCCAGGCCTGGGCGGCCCCCGCAAGTCCGAAGACAAGACACCTGTGACGGAGGAGCCTCCTGCTGTATCTGACGAGGAAGAGGATGAGCCAGTGGCACGCAGTCCCCCAGCTGGTAAGACTTGATTGTGTCTGAGTTTGTCAAGGCGCATGAAGATTAACTAACCTGCATGCAGTCCCAACCAGCGCTTCTGGTGCTGCCCCGCCAATTCCTGGTGGACGTCCTGCGCCACCCCCTGTACCCGCGGACTGTATGTGCAACCTACCCCTCTGCCATGATATCCTGCTAACCAACACACAGCTCGACCTCCCCCTCCGCCTGCTCCTGTGGCGAATGCTGCCAAGTCTGAGGGTTCCGAAACGGATGATGAGCTGTCAGGACCTGGGGCTTTGGAAACGCCACGAGGTGAAGAGCCTCCAGTGACTCGAGCACCGCCGCCACTGCCTCCTGTCTCTGCTCCTGCACCGCCTGTGCCTACGTCCCCCCGGTTACCGACATCCCCTAAATTTCGGAGCGATGATTCTACCCCGGTGTCGCCATCCAGCAAGAGGGCCAGTCGACCCCCACCTCCCGTGCCAGGCACAGCTCCAGCTCCGCCGTCTCAGACGAGACCCCCACCCCCACCCCCACCTGGCGGCTTGCCTCGGACGTCGATTTCGTCTGACCGCCCAGGGTCATCTTCCAGGCCCTCGGCTCTTCCAGAGGACAGCAATGAAGGAGAGGTCACAGAGTACGACGGAGATTACGATACGGACATCGCCTCCTCAGTGCCTCACAAGGATGCTCTGAAGGCTCACGGGCGTGAGTCAAGCATCGAGGACACCATTTCAGTCGCGTCGCCCAAGGAAGCACCTCCCTCCTTGCCGCCGCCCATCCCCTCCGCTGCTGCTCCAAGAGCTGTGCCTCCTCCGCCCCCTGTGCCCAGCCAGCCTCCTCCAGACAGTCGGCCAGATACTCGACGGTCTGACACTCGACGATCTGTTGACGCTCCTCGAGCAGCGCCCCCGCCACCTCCGCCTACAAACTTCGCCCCGCAAGACGAAGAAGAGTACGACCCTTACAACTACACTGCCGCTGCGACGTCTCCTCGGATTCCTGCTCCGCCATCTTTCTCTCAGCCGCCCCCGCCGCCGCCTCCCCGTCCGGACGATGACTACGAGCAACCTTACCAGCCACAACCCGAGCAGAGGGCTGCTCCTGTCGCCTCATCTGGTCGGCCTTCTGCGCCCACATCTCGCGGCTCACTAGATGTTCGTACATCTAGACGATCCGTGGATATGCTGAACAGGCCGTCCATGGAATCCGGCTTTGTTGCCAATGATGTTGATCTGGCCCCTCAATCAGGATGGTGGTTACAGCCAAACGGTCTGCCACCGCAGCTGCAAGGTCGCAAGGACCTTTTCTTCGAATCTGATGAGTCTCAGTCTACACAGCGTGGCACAAAGACGACCGTGACTCGGGACATTTATATTCTATTTCAAGACTACTCGCAGACCGTTATCACGGTGCGCTTCGATCCTCAGGATGCTAAGGACGTCCACTTAGAGCAGCGCCATGAGGGTCCTCCTCGAAGTCTGCGACAGGACCAGCTTGAGGAGTCGTACGAGCGTTTCGGCCGGCCGATCTCTACAGCCGTGGCCGGGAAGAAAGACACTGTGGTTGGTGATGGTGCACCACAATCGCTTGTGTTGGAACTACTGAAGCCATTCAAGGACGCTCTCCTCCCCGTTGGCTCCCGCGCGTACGGCGCGCTCGTCTACTCCAACCTCGCCAACGCCAGCACGACACAGACGGACCAGATCCGGCCAGGCGACATCATCAGCATCCGCAACGCCAAGTTCCAGGGCAAGCACGGCCCGATGCACGCCAAGTACAGCGTGGAGGTGGGCAAGCCGGACCACGTCGGCGTGGTGGCCGAGTGGGACGGGACCAAGAAGAAGGTGCGCGCGTGGGAGCAAGGCCGCGAGTCCAAGAAGGTCAAGCAGGAGAGCTTCAAGCTCGACGACCTGCGCAGCGGCGAGGTCAAGATCTGGCGCGTCATGCCGCGCAGCTGGGTCGGCTGGGAGGGCCAGAACTAGGAGATGGGCTCCGGGTCCATGCCGATGCGGCGGTGCACGGGCAGGTGGTGCCTCGGCAACCACAACAGCAGCGGCGGGATGGTCTCGCCCTCGTGGCACTCCGTTGTATCCTCAACGTCGTCTGCGGCCAGAGCTTCGGCGCGGCGGTCCACGGAGCGCTCCAGCGAGGCCCGCGACTATGACGGCTCTGCGCGGCGCAGCTTTCAGGGCAGCCCGAGGAGGAGCTTCGAAGAGAATCCTTGGTCTTAGTGCTACTGCTTCGCCGGGCGCGGGTTGAGTAGTGAGGATAGTAATTCTGATAGTGGTGGCAGTGGCGGTGGAAGCCGGAGGAAAGAAGAATGAGCGCGGGTGAGCTAAGCTTGTTGTGTGCGTCGATACTGGAGAGCAGGTGTACGCGATCTGCGACGAGGGCAAAAGCAGCATGTATGGAAGGATCGGTGGATCAGTGTGTCCGCGCGTGTGTGTACGGTTCTTTCGGGAAAGCATCATCGTCATCGCATCATGTCACGGTACGGAACAGCAAAACAACTATCAATCGTTTTTTCTCTTACCCGGTTGTCGCACGGGTGAGTCGGTGTGTGGCTGTTGTGTTGTTGTTTGAGGAGGTTGGTTTGTCGGAGGTGGGTGGCTGGGCTTGCTGAGTTGAGTACCTACCTAACCTGTTCGGCACATTACATATTTCTACTTCTTGGCTTTATTGAGAATTGTACTTGCATCGCCGCTTATTTGGTCTCTTGCTAGCCCGGAGCTTGTTCAACCCGTGATGATATAAATAATTTGTCTTCTGCGCATGACGATGTCCCACGGGCTGTGCTTGACCGAGATCTTGTCCGGCCAAACTGTACGAGCTTGGAGGGAGTCTTTTGCTCCGTTCAGCGTCTTCCAGACCTTCTCAAATCCCGGACCCCCCCAGATGTTGTTGCGGGTAACTCTGGGCTGACTATCAGCGGACACAGGTGTCGCAAGTAACACGCCGTCAATGTACCTCTGCAATACCATGCCTTACAATCGCATCAGGGGATTTACTACGTACGGTCAAATGCGTATGATGAGTATCGTATATTTAAGGGACTTTTGTCTGGAAGAATTGGAACCAGAGTGAGTCTAACAAACCCACGTCTCGCCCTGGCCAATCTTTGCTGACCTCATCAGCGGGCATTTACACATGATGCCTTGAACGTTTCAAGAGAGGGAAGATTAAAGTATCCCGACCGACCCTTCAGAATGGAAGCAGACTTTGGAGAAGTCCTTGTGCTGCCGCCCTCACTCGCCAATGAGATCACGAACGAGCCAAAGCTTAGCTTCGGGGCTGCAACGTCGGAGGATTTCCACGGCGAATTTCCACGGCGACATCCCCGGGTTCCAGCCGTTTGCTCAGGGGAGTCAGGACGATGAGATACTCCAATCTGTTGCTAGGAAGCAATTGACCAAGTCACTCTGTTTGTGCCAAGGATTGAAACTCTCTCTTCAAAGGCTCAAGTCTGCTAACTAAGGCTTCTCAGCGAAAATCACCGAGCCACTATCTGAAGAGACAGCAATCGCCCATGCCATCAACTTTGGAGATACTATAGGTCTGTCATCCGCAGAGAAGCAACGAACCCCGCTGTCGACTGACAAGTCTGGGTCAATCAGAGCTCAGAGATGTTCTTCTTTACCCGGCTGTGCTGGACACCGTGGCGCGGCTTTCTTCCCGCGGCTTTCTCAGCGACAGGCTGTGCCGAAACGAGCACTGGCTACGCATGACCAAATCTTACACCGTGACCGCATTCCAAGCCGCCCAGAGCCTACGCGCATACCCCCGCTATCTACGCAAGCTCGTGCACTGGTTCCAACCCGAGTGTAGGCAGCTGCGAGCGCAACTGGCCGAGGCGCGAGAGATCATTGCGCTGGTAATTGAGGAGAGACATCAAGCACGCAGGACAGCTGCAGAGGCTGGCCAGTCAGTTCCGGAGTACAGTGACGCGATTGACTGGGCGGACCGGGAGGCAGCCCTCAAGGGAAGCACCCAGTACGACCCGGCGGTGTTCCAGCTTATCCTGTCGGTCGCAGCAATCCACACCACCACCGACCTGACGTCCCAAGTCATCCTGGATTTTGCTCAGCACCCGGAGCTCATCCAGCCGCTGCGAGAGGAAATCTCATCTGTGCTGCGGGATGAAGGCTGGAAGAAGACAGCCCTGTACAATTTGAAGCTGCTCGACAGCTGCATCAAGGAGTCGCAACGTATGAAGCCTATAAACGCCAGTAAGTTATCTGCCCGGACCAACCTCAACGTCCCGTTTTGAATAGCCTAACATAATAACTATGTCCAACAGTGTCTATGAGTCGACGTGTTCAGGATCCTCTGAAATTGTCTAATGGAATCTCCCTCGAGCCTGGCATGCGTCTCAAGGTAGACTCATTCCGAGGGGGGAATTCAAAGATACACAGGGACCCAGAGCAGTGGGATGGCCGACGATTCCTCAGGATGCGGTCTGAACCGGGTAAGGAGAACAAGGCCCAGCTGGTATCTACGAGCGCACAGCACTTGGGTAAGCATCCTCCCCGGGACAACTACTCTGTTCTGGGCTGAAACAGAAAAAAAGGCATTCGGCCACGGCGAGCATGCATGCCCCGGCCGGTTCTTCGCCGCCAACAAGGTGAAGGTCATGCTTTGTCACTTTCTGATGAAACATGATTGGGCCCTCACCCCCGGGACAGACGGTCGTTTTGTAAACAGAGGTGCTAGTCTGAGCACCAGTCCTGACGCCAAGATACGGATCCGGAGACGCCAGGATGACGAGTGGGAAATTGATAGTCTATTAGGTATGTGGTCGACTTCATAAGTCTGCAAGATGTCGGCATTCAAGCAGTTGAGTCCTTACCAGAAAGAAAGGGCAGATACTAAATATAGAAATCAGAGCCTCTTCGGTATGAACGTCGAGAACCTCGCAAATAATCCAGATTGGCGGTGGTATCTGCTGATTGGTACTCTGCTGCTTATTCTCCCATTTATTAGCTGGATCTTCACTAAGTATGGTGCTGTGTGTCGGTGCCATGTACATCTCCCTTCTCATGAGCTAACTGACTCTTGCAGGTGAAAAGCTGGATAGAATTGCATGTTGGATCTCCCACTGAGAGATTTACTCAGCGGTTGAAGGGGGGAGACGGGACAGCTGAAGAAGCCTCGAGACTCGACTGGAGCGTGAAAGAAGAAATCCAGGCAGCGGCAGAAAGTGGTTCACTCGGAGAGATTGGCTCTTATCGAGAATTTTGATTCCATAGCTGCTTCTTTCAGCATTCACTGGCGCGCCATGTTCCCTCAAACATGACATGCAAATATATACTTGGGAAGCCAGAATATTCCACGGGAACCTCACGGGAGGGGGAGTGGGCTCGACTGCTCAGAGATGCGGTGAAGCAACCATTAACCTTGATAGCCTTGCCCCCAAGGCAATATAATGGTGGCAACTGCATTACCAGCTCTGATAGGTGGCAGTGTAAGTTGTTCTATGCAGTACATACGCCTCTACTTGCCGTTTACAGGCGGCCCCCAAAATACTATCACAGCCCCCATGTTGGACACCAAGATTCAAAGTCCGATGTTCGCGGAATATGTTACTCAATTGGGTCCTTGTCATCGTCAGTTCCGGCCGTTCGAATTTCAAGTTTCATGGCATTCTTCTTAAATGTTATCCTGGAGGCTCCTTGTCCACTCACAGGGCATCCTCAAAGGGGCTGTTGGGGCCAGAGCCTCGTCTAGTCAGCTCATGCAGGTTCCAGGAGAGTGGACCAGTGTGTGTCCTGGCAACACCGTCCATCTCAAGCAGTGTGACGGTCTCTAATCAATGTGAGTACCACAGAACTTCGAGACCGATCATGACCCTCGGCCGCCCCGAGGAAAACGCCGCGGCGCCGTTGTCAGGCAAGGCGCATTCCGCGTCTCAGGCAGCATGCGATAATCACTTTGCGGTTGCACAGTTGTGCACTTCATTTGGCCGATGAGACCGAATGCCCCCAAATGGCATGGATCTTTACGAGCATTTAGCATGTGAAAGAATGTCGATGCGGGAGAGAATTAGGTAGGTGGAATGCTTGCGATATTCGGCTGGAGAGATACTTATATCCCTAAGAATATAAGTCCAAGGCTCAAACTCTCTCAGATGTGTCCAAAAAGTCATCCTTTCCTGAGCCACCCTAAACTTTAAGCCTTAGTAAACGTCCCCATTTGTCGCCATGACAGACTCTTCAACCTCTTCTGACGAGGTCCGGTACGGAGTCTATCTCGGAACATGGACCAACTACTCAAGGGGCCGCGTTCTCGGCGCCACATTGACATTGGAATCTCGATATGGTCTTCTACTCCTTTCTTTCACTGCTACCTTCGTTGGGTTCGTAGCGTCGAGGTTTTGGCGCATCATAACGCTAATGCTCCACCGCATCTACTCGACACCTGAACCACGTGATGCTCTTCACCATCAACGACAAGTTGGTATGTTGGATGAGTTGCAGTACTGGTCAAAGGCTTGCAGAGCTCAGCTAATTGAACGGTGGAAGTCCTCCGGAACTCTTTGTCTGCTGTATCCACCCTGTGGACGTCTTTGCAGTTGGCCTGGTGCTGGCGAGCCGTGGCCGATGGCTATCTTGCTCGCACTCTACCAACAATCATCTTCGCAGCCTCGGCGTTTTGTGCCTTCACCATAGCTGGTGGCTTCACATCATCAATTTCCTCTGGCATCGGCAACCACGTCCTCCTTGACGGCTCTCAGTGCGGAGTCCTCATGTACAATTCGGCGTTGACAAGTGGCGCGGTCTCTGTCGTCTATCCTTGGGTCTCACAATCTATGAGCAACGCAGCCAATTACGCTCAACAGTGCTATTCCTCCAACGCAACTGGAACGTTGGACTGCACCACCTTCGTCAAGAGCCGCCTTCACTTCAGTTCTGTTCTAAACGCCTCTTGTCCTTTCAACGACTACATGTGCCGCACTAATGATTCGAACCTATTACTGGACTCAGGATTGATCAGCACCGATGATCTTGGCTTGAACATGCCAAGCGACCAGCGCATGTATTATAGGGAGATGCTTCACTGTGCCCCTCTCAGGACTGATGGGTTCGCAAGCAATGTGAGCGTGAACAACAACAATTACACCAGGTATTCATATGGTCGCAGAACCAACGCCGGAAAAACGGACACTGGCTCCGAATTCTATAATTGGACTTACGAGGTTGCCAATCTCGATGCGCAATACCGGACACAAGCCGACAACACACTACGGGACACCAACCAAGGTTTCAACCTCATGTAAGCAGAGACCGTGATGAAATTTGCCCACTTGCTTGTGACAGTGGTTGATTATTGAGTAGTGCCTTACAATCACGTATTGCGAACGGCACGAACTATTTGGCAGATATTGACTTCGAGGCCATCCCTCAGCTGACTGTTTCTGACGCAGATTCGATGATTGTTTTTCTTTCGCCAGAAGGAGTCTTCTTTATTAACCAAACGGACGATCTTTGGTACCGCGGTATCGTACCGGGCAATGTATTCCATTTTCCAAATGGTCAACGCGTTGTGTATGTACCTGACGAGGCGGCGTCGCCTATGGGGTGCGTGCAGCGCTTCCAGTACTGCAACTCCAACAAGAAATGTGGCAGTCTTGCTAGCGAGATCGATTCCCTGACCAGTGCCATGCCTCTGTTCCACGAAGACTCCAGCGATTTCTGGTCTGTCGATGAATCGGGTGACACTCCCGAAGCAATATCAAGTCGTTTCGATATGTTCCAAGTCACAAAGCTTGCCGCTACGACTCTCTATTCATTGCTAAATTGTCTGGGTCCGTCCTCCCTGTTATCTTCTCAGCACCTCAACCAAGGAATGATGGGCCCGCTACCCAACAATCAGTGGCAACTCGACGTCACTCACTGGTTCTCTATGCGTATGGCTTCGATCCAGGCCGCTTTTGTGAACACCGCTCGCGGTCCGACCGACGAAGCAGTGCGGCCATATGTCACTACGACTGACGATAAAAACCAGCGGGCAATGTGTAATAACCAGGCAAGTAACATTTCCGTCATTGAAGACAGCTTTCGCTATGAGGTCGGCTGGTGTGGAATTCTCACTAATTGCTTTGGTCTCGGAACAGAAAATCCGCAGCACTGGCTATACCTCACTGAGCCTCTTCGGGCTCTACTTCACATACCTGACCGGCATCATCATAATCCTGGCTTCATACACTGCCGAACCTGTACTTACCTTTTTCTATTCCCGCCGCAAATATGAGGAGTATAAGTATTTGGAATGGGCAGCCAACGGTACCCTTCAACTTCAGCGCCTGGCATATCAGGGGCTTGGATCGGAAAAATGGTCAGACTACACCGACGATATCCCAAAGACAAGGCCGGGATATTTCCTGGCAGATCTGGCCCGGGCTTATCCTCCTGAGGACGACGACGACGAGGTTCACGAGGTGAAGCCAACAGTACATGCGACAAGAACGACTACGCCGTCTGTCTCCGAGACCAGCGCGAATCTACGCGTCTCTGAGCAATCCCGAGGTGTCGCGTCCCGTCCGGTCTCTGCAGTCTCTGGGTTGGCCCCGCAGGCTGTCTCGCCACAAGCTGTCTCGCCGATCTCACAGCATCCCCAGGGTTGAGGCAACCCAAACCCCTGCCCTCTCTAACTCTGGCCTACTCTGCAGGCCTCTGCGAAAGAGGTTACAACAGCTACTCATCTCGGAGGGTTCTGATGCAGGGCCTCTCCTACAGATTGGATGTTATCGAATTATTTCGGAGCTTTCTGGTATTATCATGCAACTGGGGTCTTGTATTCAACGGTGTCTTTGTAGAGATGCATGCGTGAGCTTAATACTGGGGGGGGGGGAAGCCTTCTTCCGCTTGAAACCTCTCAACTTGGCTATTACTGTCACGAAGCTACATAGCATGGATCCCTGGGCGGACTCCCTTCTGTTTTGCAGTTAAAGAATATGCTTCTCTGATTCGTTCATGATGCTGTTCTTAATGCCTCTACTGAGCATCCGTGGCCACATCTAATCGACCAGAATTTCGACTGCCAACTGACCTTCTCGGAATGTCTTGGTGTCATCTTGACTTGCTTCATGTGATACAAAACTTTAATTCAGATGCCTAGTTGATGAGTTACTACCGAGTAAGTGGTCACATGACTACTGAACCAACAATGCTACCCCTGCTAGGCAGACATCTGGATCTACCTTTTCCACAGAAAAGTCTCCCAGTGGCTTCTCTGGTCTCTTCATACAGCTATAGACTATTTGTATTCTTTAAGTTCCTGTACTAAGCTAAAAGGACAATGATTATTTCAGTGGGACAAGAAATAACGTAAGTTATAGGCAATTGCAGTTAATTTCGGTACGCAAAGCTTTAAACAGCAACCATCTAATCTGCTTTTATAAACCAATAACATACAGGAAACCACTAATTCATACCAAAAGCCTTAGTATTAGGCCGTGACCATTCATATCGGCGCTGTTAACAAGCTATCAAGCTTAACACCAAGCCGGTCTCTGCCATCGCGGATAAAGCCATCTCAACCTAATTTGACACCATCAAGCACTATGTTCAAGTGCCTTCGCCCTATAACTCTGGCCTTCGAGCACAAATTGCAGAAAATGGACAATATAAAGCTGCCATCTTCCAGACTGAAGATCTGTCTCCTGTTCCTCATACACCTATATCGTGACTTCACGCCTACAATTCTGATATACCTCTGGCGCGCAAGGGACTGTGATCACCGACCTTCTCCAGCGACCCCCTCCCCCGTTTAAGATGGACTTGGTCGAGATTTTCTACGATCCTGCCGAGCCTAAAGGCGCTCAGGTTACGTTTCGACTGCAGAAAACTGGCGAGCGCATCGTCGTATCCCTTTTCAAATCCGATACGGTAGAGACGTCTGCTGATGCGTCAGGGAATTTGCCATTAGTCGACCAAGTGATACAGCTCTTTGGTCAATCTCTTGTCACGGACAATTACATCGCGTCTCAAATTCTGCAGGGCGACGCTCTCGACCCCATCTACCAAGCCGTCGATTCCATGATTTCAGAGTCAGAGATCATCAACCGAGATACCGAATGGAGATGATAAAGTGGACCAAACGCCGTCTCTTCACACCATTCTGTATCCGAAAGCATCTCATTTCCGACTGGAATCAACAGCGCAGCTTTCTGAGCCAGTTCTGGTGCCGATCGCAGCAAGCGAGGCCTACAGGATATCATTCGACGATGGGGCGAGCCCTTTTGGATCACCGAGTGGAATTTCAGACCGATGCTTCACTACCGCGATACTCCACCCATCGAGTTCAAGTCGTCGAGGAAATATTTGGTAGCGGTGGCACGATCTGTCTTGTCACAGTCGATGGCCAAGATAAGCAGTACTTGTGCAAAGCCAGGCGAGACGAGCTTCGGGACCCAGACCTCAAGCGAGAGGTCGACTGCCTGCAGAATATCCGGCAGGCTTATCCAAGTCCGGCGGGCGGAACGTCACCTTGTCGAGTCCCAGAACTCAAAGGCGTCGTCGAACACCCGGAAAATGGTGTCATCGTAGGATTTCTGCGGGAGTGGATATCCTCCAAATACAATCTTCGAGATACCGCAACCCATGGCCTGGCAACTCCACGGAAAATACGTCAAAGGTGGGCAGACCAAATCAAGAAGACAGTTAAAGCTCTCCATGCCGTCGGAGTAATTTGGGGTGACGTACTGCCGACAAATATCGTTATCGACTTGAACGAAGATGCGTGGGTAATCGACCTCGGTGGCGGTTGGACCAAGGATTGGGGGGACAACACCTTCCAAGGGGCCATTGAGGGCGACGAGCAAGGTGTTTCAAGGATAATAAAGTATTTGGATGTTGACTGTGGGAGGAAAGGCTGGGTCTGGCAAGTATGCGATCATTTGTATTCGAAGTGGGCGTGATAGTTAGAATCTAACTGCACTTGAGCAGAAGGGGCAAAGGGCACCCTTTTCAAAGACGTACGGCCCCTATTCACGTAACCCCCCAGTGACTTCCATATTGACACTTGATAATTACCAGTGCCTACGGGTATAATGATTCTAAGCGCCCACTGGGTTCGATAATGGGCTCACAAAATACAAGGACAGAATCGGCGTGCAAAACCGATCTACCAAGGCTGAACACCGTCCTGCCCAACGACTTTCCCAACAATCCTGTCATGCTTGCCTTCAATAATGCTTCTGACCAGGTCACCGCCGATGCTAGGGTCTGCAGTCCCAATGGCCTTGAAAAAACTCCTTGTCACCTCCCAGCCCTGTCGCCAGGATGCCAGGCGAGACACCCCACACCTTCACACCCCTCTCCCGGCTGCGTCTGAACTAGGCAGCGAGGCCGCCGTCGACCATCAAGACCTGGCCGGTGATGAAGGACGCCTTCGATGAGGCCAGGAAGGCGACAGCCTCGGCGATTTCGGCAGCCTCGCCCCAGCGCTTGAGCGGCGTCGCCGCGGTGGCGCCCTCGAGCAGCGCCCGCGTCGGCGTATCCATCATCGGCAGCACCATACCGGCGTTGATGACGCCGGGCCCCACGGCGTTGGCGCGGATGCCGTGGGCAGCCTCCTCGGTGGCGAGCTGGCGCACCATCATGGCCACCGCCGCCTTGGGCGTGGCCGAGAGCGCGTCGCACGGCACGGTGCGGTTCACCGCGCTGGTGACCAGGGCGACGAACGAGCCGCCCCTGCCCCGCGCAGCACCGGCACGCCGGCCTTGGCGATGTTGTAGAAGCCGTAGACGTCCGTCTCGATGACGCCGCGGAAGGTCTCGTCCGCGAACTGCGCCAGCGGGCCCGTGCCGAACACCAGGCCGCCGGCCGACACCACCGTGTGCACGCGCTTGTACGTGTCCACGGCGTGCTCGAAGACGGCCTCGACCGCCTTGCGGTCCGTGACGTCGCAGGCCACCGCGCTCGCCTGGCGCCCGAGCTTGCGCAGCTCCTCCACCAGGGACTCGGCCTCGGCGCGGCGCGATTTGTAGGTGACGACAACGTCGGAGCCGCGCTCCGCCATCAGGCCGGCGCTCGCGCGGCCGAGGCCGCCTGAGCCGCCGAAGACGACGGCACAGCCTTCGGCAAATTCGGGTTGGGTGACGCCAAAAGTCATTTTGTTTTCTCCTCGATGATTTTTGGTTGTTAATTGGTGCAGGTAGGGCCTTGAGGGACAGAATGCCCCCCATTTCCAGCCTCGGCTGTCCATTTCCTCCAGTATAAATACTTGAAGCAAACAATGAGGTGTGGACCTACGCAACTCCGGATGACTCGTGCCCCGTTGATACTACACCTCCACAGGGGTAATGAACGTTGATTGTTGACTTCTCCACCCAAAGTCGCCTTTACTAACAAATTGGGCGAAGCGGTACCTAGTGGGTCCAGAATCACCAATAGAAAAAATACAGCACGAATTAACGTTTATTACCCCTGCGAAGGTGTAGCTACTCTGTTGGTTCGACTATAATTCTGTTGGTTCTGTTGGTTCGGCATAAGCATCCACTTCCCCTCGCTATCAGGTTGGATTGGATCGCCTGCCTGCCTAGCCCTCTGAAGAACCCTCTATTCCTCGGATATTTATGGAGAATAAGTAGCAGGACTTCTGCTTCCACAGAATTTGAGTGCGAGTTGATGTTCTCTACTTTTCCGACCCTATCCACCTCATGTCGAACTAGCAAGTTAAAGCCGGTGGAGTGTAGTCTGCAGGTGCATGCAAAAGTACCCTGCTAAAGGATTCAAGACCGGTTAGCTACTGCGTGCCCCCATCAAGTCCCTGCAACGCGTGGCGCATTTGCGGGACGGCGAATGTCACGGCCCAGCTCGCTTGCTACGGGAGGCCTACCCGGTGGATGATCTAATCTAATTTCAGAACTGCAGGGTTTTTTTGTTCGACCCCAGATCCAGCATTCGGTTGCTCCGTCGTTGAACGGCACGGGTGGTCGGGCTGGAGCTCAGGCGTCACGACGGGGAAGTGTTCCGGGAGCGTCTGCCGTGGGGTGGGCTGAGGCGGCGGCCATCTTGTCTGAGTGTGAGCTGTTGGGAGGTTGACGTGGTGCCCGCCCGACTCAGAATGCATGCCTGTACCATAGTATGCACAGGATAGGAGCCACGCTGTTCCCACAAGGGAAAAAAAAAGAGGGACTCTAAACTAAAGAGCCTGAGGGTGTCTAGACGGAGTACACATGGTCAGCAGCGATACAAAGCCAGATGTCAGCACAACGCTTCATATCTTCAACGCCGATAAAGATATCCCGTTTTTGAGAAACACTTCATACAGGGCAATTCTTGAAACTGACTAGTCGCCCATCGGAGCCCAGATGAGCGATGCCAGTATGCACACCTTGCTGGGGGCTGGATATTACCCTCCTGGTTGTCAGACCGGCAGTGGTGTTGGGCCAGCCCCGTCAAGAAACCAACACGAGACTAATTTGTGGAGCCGGTAACGCCCCCGTTCCCAAGTGAAGGGTTCAGACGCAGAGCATATAATAAAACCGAGGCCCATCCAATACCACCGCTCCGGACCTGAAAAGCCCAGCTCCCCCCCCCCCTTCCAACTGAACAGTTGCCACGAAGGCTGACCCGTTTCCCGATTATCCACCGACACCCGCACCTTGACCAGTGAGTTCTGGATAGGCAGTGCCCGCCATGGTGTATGTGTTCCCAATCGAGCGTGAGCCCCAGAAGGCTATCATCGCCGGCGCAGTCGTTTTCTCACTGCTGCCGACTTCTGCCGTTGTTCTGCGAATGTGGGCGCGGTCGAGACTCAAGGGCCACACTCTCGATCTGAGCGACTGGCTCATCCTCGTGGCATGTGTAAGTTTCTTACCCGCCCGAGTGTTCCTATATCTCCACAGGAAGCCTCTAACGAAATCCAATCCTTCAGGTTGTCGCGGTCGCGTACCAATTACTCGCAGTCGCCTGCGCCGTGGTTGGCGGGATGGGATACCACACGACCGAGGTCCTTGCGATGGGAGGGCCGGATTCCTTCACCCTTCTCATGAAGCTTGTGACCGTGGTCGTGGTCTTCTGGTCGCTCAGTCTCGGGTTGACGAAACTCTCCATCCTCGCCTTGTATGCCAAGATTTTCTCCGTTCCGAGTTTCGTCCTGATCAGTCAAGCCTGTGCCGTATTCGTCGTGATCTGGGCCATGATCCTGTTTATCGGTGCCTTCACCGTGTGTTCGCCGGTTGAATACAACTGGGACAAATTCTCGACCGTGGGAACCTGTGGCGACATCAGGATGCTGTGGGCTGTAACCGGAGGGCTCAATATCTTCACCGACCTGGTTGTCATGCTCCTGCCCATGCCTTATATCTACGGCCTGTCGCTACAGCTGTACAAGAAGATTGGGTTGATGGTGACTTTTGGGATCGGGCTTGCGTAAGTGAACCGACTCCTGCCTTTCGTCTTCTCACCGCGCTAGCTAAGACATGGAGATACAGAGTCTGCATCGTAAGCACCGTCCGACTCGCCGAGATTATCAAGATCGACATGAACGACTTCCCATATTCCGGGGGTATCGCGCTCATGTTCAGTGCACTGGAACCCTGTTTGCTGGTAACTGCAGCATGTATCCCGCTTCTCCGCCCATTAGTATCTCGAAACAACTCGACAGACAAGGACAACAGCTACGCCAGAGGCAATACTAAAGGCAAGAACGGAGCTTCGTCCACTCCTTGGACGGGCGGTTTTTCGGAACTCCCTGACGACGACGGCTCAACGAGACAACTACACGTGGCACAGTCCCAATATGGTGGGAGGGCGACTGCTACGGTAGATGATAGTTCCTTTAATTCCTCCTATGGAGCCGATAACCATCACGCCAACATGGAATTGAAAACTATCACGGTTAAGAGGGACTGGAGGGTTGAAGAATCCGCTGTCTGAACTGGTTTAGACAACGTCCGATTCACACAACCCAAGAGGTTGTTGGAACAACCTGGATTACAGGAATGCATTGTGCCCAGTAGCGCAGTCTTGATTTAGTATTAGCATAATTCGTGGTATTTACAGTAATTCTGTTTTACTTGTGGCAGCCACTTTTAGCTTAGAGTCACTACAAGAAAGGTAGACGCCAGTGCCGCAGGTCGATTGGCGCATCCAACCCATGCCGCGTGGGTGGTCTCACATGCACAGCCATCTGGGTCGCTACTAGATCTCTAGAGCGGCTGCTTGTTGGTGCAGCAGCAACAGCCGCCGCCGCCTCGGCAGCCTTACCGGAAACAAGGATCTCCGGGATATTGCAATGGGGTGATTGGCTTTTTAGAATCGGCTGCTATTGAAGGCCATGATCGGCTTTCTTGTTGCCCTATGTATAGTTATTGCATTGATCTTTCTGTTCACCGTTACAGTGAACTATCAAAATTGTAAAGAGTAGTTGGGCTATAGTTATCCCTTTATCTGGCTGTGGGCTAGCTGGGTAGTCACGTGACTACTAGCTGACGCTGGGTGGCAGCCAGCTGGCAACCGTACAGTGCGTGTAGTGCACTCAATGCATGGGCATACCACGCCGATCACTATTCCCACACATGTAGCATATATGCATGGTAAATCACTTAGCATAGAGTGAGGCCCAGGACCACCATAGAATCCAACGATGGCGTTTCAGCATCGAAATCTAACCTTGCATTGCTGGAAGAGGCTGACAGTCGTTCGCTGCATACGGGATATTAACTATGGACCCACAAAGGAATTTGCTGGTGAAAATACCGAATCTCTGCCCTGTATTCTAATTTACGTATGCATAATACACCCCTTATTTAAGCTTTACACAATGAGCCTAGGCCGAGAGGCTGAAAGGTTTCCCACCCCATATCTAGAATACCTAATTCTCAACAAATGCGAAGCGGATGGCATGACTCTGCTCAGCAATAACATATCATTGACTTCACGGATGCATGAGTATATATGGGCTGGAATGCCCGAGTACTGATCCGCCTACTGTTACTCTTTATTCAAGTCACCAAGCTAAACTCGCAACGATTATCTTTCCTTAACAAGCCAGAGCGCGACTATCACCATGTCCAACCAAAATTACTTAAGTGCCTCACAAGTGGGAATTCCCGAAGCCCACCCATGACAATTTTATCTTTGATGGAGTAATTCGCTATCCGCCAACCGGTATCAAAGTCTCGGTCGTCGGTGGTGGGACCGCTGGTTATACGACTGCCTTGGAGTGCTGGAGAAAATGGCATACGGTCCATTTGCTTGAGAGGAATGATGACAAGTCGCCAATTGGTATGTGCCCCCGGCCTTTTCAAACCGTCCCGCATTATTTTAGTGTCTTATTTGCTCACCTCTCCCCTCGAGGTGACATGGTTGTCCTCGGCCCTTCAGCCGTCATAACCTTCACTCGCTAACGTCCCCGGCCCCGATCCCGGCCGTCCCCTGATCCCGGCCGGCCCACACCCGCGTACGCGCATAAACGCGTTTACACCTACCCTATATTAACTCCTTAATATCTTTACGAGGAATTTTTTTTTAATTACTAAACTTCTCCTAAATATTATTCTCCTTATTATAAAGCAATACTTTAAAAATAACCTTATTAATACCCTCATTATTATAAGAAATAAGATATTAATTTAATAAGCCTTTAAAATATAATATATCCCTTAAGCTATATTATTTAATTACCTTAATAATATTTAAAGCTATTGCATTATTATTAACCCTTAAAGGCTTTTTTTTAATTATTAAAAGGCTTTATTAGCTTTATTTATAATTAATTAAAGTAGCTTAAAATTAGCATTAATGCAATTTAAAATAAGGGCTTTAAAAGCTTAATTAGCCTTTTTAAATAAAAACTACTTTCTCCTTAAAAGGAATTAATTAAGGGCCTTTTTTTTTTATTATCTTATTTTTAAAAGCTAAAAAAGTTAATATATAAAGGCTATTTATTTTTAATTAATTATTAAAAAGAATATTAAATCTTAATTTAACTTTCTTTAGCTATTTATTATTAAGTTTATTTAATTAACTTATTATTAAAATACTAATAAGAAAGGGTTAATAAAAGGTTACTTAAAAAATACCCTTACTCTTAGCTATTTAAATAATAACCCTTTATTATAAAAGGACTTTAATTTAAAAGCATAAACCTTTTTTATAAAATATATATTTATTATAAATAGGTTCTTTAACCCTTTAATTATATTTAAAGAACTTAATATATAATAATAATAATTTATTATAATAAAAAAAGGATAAATAAAAAAAAATAGCTATTAAATAGCTTAAAAAGATATTTATTCCTTAAATTATTTCTTTAAACTCTTTTAAGTAATAATTACTAGTTATAAATAGGTATTATATGTATATAATTATTAACTTTATATAAAAGTACTTTTTATATTAAATATATATAGTTTTTTTACTTATATATACTTTTTATATATTATAGCCCCTTAATATATTAATATTTTCTTTACTAAAAACAGCATTTTAAAAGCATTTATATTTAATAAAGTAATATAATTCCTTATTAATAATAGCAAAGAAAAGGTTTTTCTTTTATTATTATAAGGCATAAAAAGAAGTACTTATAAAGTTAAATATATATTTAAGGTAAAGAATAATGAAACTTTAGCTAATATTTAAGTATAAAGCACTTAAAAGTTATTATATTCTTAAAAACTATTAAATTTAATATAAATTATTAAAATTTAATATAATAAAAAGCTTTATTAAGCAATTCTTTATATTTAAGGTTTTTTTTCAATAATTAAAATTTATTTTTAAAATTCCTAAATAATTATAAAAAGTATATTAATTAATTACTTATTAATATTATAATAAATACTTAAGCCTTATATTATAAGTATTCTTTAAAAAGCTTTTTAAAGCATATAATAAAAAAGAAACTTAATTAATTATAATCTTATAAAAAATTAATAATTAAAAGTTTAAATTAAGGCTAGCCAAAAGATTATAAAGAAAAAGGTTTAAATTAACTTAAATATAGCTTTTGCTAATATTAAGGCTATTTATAAGGCTTAAATAAAAGTAAGAAGGGTATTAAAAGAAAGCAACGCCTTTAAAGAATTAAAAATACCAACGAAAGAGGAATCGTGCATTATGATGGCGGGCAATTAATGTTGAAGAGAAGACGTGTGTAGGTGCCGAGGGCGGCCGGGAAGGGGGGGCGGCCGGGATCGGGGCCGGGGACGTTACCCCTGGATCCCTAAACAACTCAACGAAACCGCCGTCGACACCCTGGTGACCTACCGCAACACCCACGACAACCAGCTCGTCGCACCACCCGAAGAGCTCGATTTCAACCGGGCCGGCGTGCCTGAGCATGCTGCATGGCTTTTGCGGGTCCGGTCCTGCTATCGCCGCGCCGCCCTAGCCTCCATTTTCTACAACCAAGCCAAGCGTTTGGGCATCGACGTTACTTTTGGAGTTCACATTGTGGACTACGAAGAAGACGAGGCCCAAGGAACGGGGTCTGCGATTGCGGAAGATGGTGCCCGTTACACCGCCGACATAGTTGTGGCGGCGGATGGCCTGGGCTCCAAATCCTACAACCTCATCCTGGGGGAGCCGCTGCGAGCGTCCCTCACCGGCTTTGTTGCTTGCCGTGTCATGTACCAGGTTGAGGACCTTGTGGACCCCTTTACTCAAACCCGAGGTGGACGCACTGGAGCGCAATGAATTGCGCCTTCATTCAGGATGAGTGCACTCTTCACATCAAGGTATGGCCTAATTAGATGTCCCACCTGGACCATATTGATGAAGCAATTAAGCAAACGATAGTTAATTATTATGTGTTAAGGAGAGAAATCTCCCCGCTATTAAATGCTTAAAAAAAGCTTATTTATAGGCTAGCGCTAGCGTATAGGTATACAACCCTCGCACCTTTTAATACACCCCTTATTGCAAGTATTATTATGTGTAATAATAATAAGGAATATAATGTATAATAGCTAAAATATAATTTAAATATTTCGCTATAATTTATATTAAGATTATTATATAAACATTATTTAATATTTATATATTTCGCTTATATTATTTTTAATTAATTATTTAAACGCTTGTTTAATAATATAAACTTTATACTTATTTTAATTTTAATTTTATATAAGCCTTTTTAAGAGCAAAGCAAAGCAATGCTTTTATATAAATATTAATAAGATTATTTTTAAATATAATATAATAAATATTATATATCTTTTTAATTTCTTTATAAATAAAGTAATAATAAATAGTAATATATTTTAATTAAGCATTAACTTTATAATTTTAAATAAGGTTTAATATTAATTAATTATTAATATATAAAATAAGTAAATGCTTAATATATTTAATGTTTAAATTTTTTAATGCTTAAATTATTTAATGAAAATATAATAATGCTAAGGAATATGTTATGTATTTTGCTTTATAAATAAATTTTATAATAATAAATTAGCGCTTTAATAATTAAGTAATTAAGCTGTTATTAAAGAGTTATATATATTTGTTAAATGCTTTTAAATTATTTAAATTAATATTATAAAAAGCATTAATATATATATTAAGTATAATAAATTTATATAATAATAATTATTTTAAAAATCTTAAGGTATAATTTAATATATATTAAATATATTAAAGCACCCTTTTTATAATATTTAAATAATAAATTATAGGCTTTATATTAAATATTAAGAGCATTATATATAAAAATATAAAGTTAAGTTTTATTTTAATAATAAGAAAATTAATAAATTTAGTAAGTAATTAATATATTATTATATTTATTGTAATATTATTAAGTTTTTCTTATTATAAAAATAAATTTAAATTTATAAAAATTTATTTTTAATTATAATTAAATATATTAAAGTATTTTAAAATTCATTAAGTGTTGGAAGGTACTGGGTGAGGCCTTTGTATGGAAACACGAAGTAAAAAGGACTGAATTCTCTCGGCTATTAACTGGCCTATACGGGCCAGTAGCATTTATATATAGTTAAATTAAGCTGCTAATAAATGCGTCCAAAGCCAATGCAATTACTATTTAAATACTGGCGCTTTTTAGCTTTTATGCAATTACCGGCAGAAGCCTTCTTCCTTTAAATAGCCCCGCATTTTAAACTTATTTCCACCCCCTCCCTTTTTATTAGCTAAGCAAAAACTAAAGTATTTGGCGTATAGGCTTTAGGGATAACGCCATGCCCATAAAGAAATTGCTTTATTTAATAAAAAAGCTTTTTCTTAATTTGCATAAATTGTTTTTATTCCTAGCTAGCGAAATCCATAAGCTAATCATTATATATATCTTTTAAGGGCACTTAAAGGACATCCTTTAAGTAATAAAGTACTTAAAAAGTTTTATATATAATGGGGTAAGGAAGTTATTAATTAAGAGTGCCTTAAGGCATCTTAATAAAAGGGAGCTTAGCTAGTTTTATTATTTTATTATCTTATATAAAGGTATATCGGTAATATTATCGCGAAGGTATTTAAAATCTTGTATAATTAGTTTGCATTTAAGGAAGAAAATATTTAGCAACTTCGCTATGGGATATATATAGGTCTTCTTTATGCGCGCATGAATAACGCTTTAAATAAGAGGAATTTTAAAAAGGCAACTTCATTATAATAAAAAGCTCCTTTATATAAAAGTTAGGATTTTATATAAAAAGAGGGCCTATTAGCAATACCATTACAATAAGGAAACCTCCTTTATATAGGAGTTATATAACTTATTCTTAGCATATTTATAAAAATAAATACTTTTTCTTTATAGTTAATTTATATCCTTTTAAATATTAATTAATATTAAAAGGTACTAAGTAAGGCCTTTATATAAAAACATAAAGTAAAAAGGATTAAATTTTCTTAGCTATTAACTAACCCGTATAGGCTAGTGGCATTTATATATAGCTGAATTAAGCTGCTAATAAATGCATCCAAAGCTAGTGTAATTGCTATTTAGACATTAAGTATATTTTTTTTAAAAAATATAAATCTTATTATTAATTTATATAATTTTTAATTTAAGTAAGTATTTATAAAGATTAAAATCCTTATACTTAAAACATTATATAAGCTTAATGCGAAATTTATTAACTTAAAAGCGATTTTTAATAATAAAAATAACATTAATATAAATAATAATAATAATTTAATTTTTAATAAAAATGCAAGGGTTAAATATTATTTTTATTAAATATTTAATTAATTTTTCTTTAAAAATATTAAACTATTTATAGCTTAATTATTTAAGTTTATATAAGGTATTAAGAAGTTTTAAAATAATTTATTAATTCTTAAATAATATTTAATATTTTTATAATAGTTATATATAAATATTATGTTTTAAATAGCTATATAGGTATGCCGTTTTAATATTAAATTGCTAAAGCTATTAGCTTATTATAATGGTAATAATAATAATTAATTTTAAATTATTATAACGCATTATAAAGTTATAAGTATGATTATAATTTATATTATAAATTTATATATATTTATAAGTAATAAGTTAAGCTTTATAATAAATAAGCTTATTAAAAGCATTAAACTTCTTTATATATATTTAATAAGAATTAATAATATATTAATTTATAATAGCAAGTACTTTAATTTATATATTTATATTTAAGAGTAATTTAAGTTTTCTTTTAATAACTTATTATTATGCATTTCTTTTATTACTTTTTATAGCTTATATATATATATTAAAGATATTATTAATATTTATTACATTAATAAGTAATGCTTAAGTAAAGATTTAATTAAAGTAATTAATAATAATTAATATTAATTAAGCAAGATTTAATATAAGGTTTATATTAATTAGTATTAAGTTATTAAAACTTTTAAAATAATTTATAATAATATTTATATTTTTTTTTACTTTTTATAAAAGTTAAATTTATTATTTTTAAAAATTATATAATTATATAAGTTTTATAAGTTTAAGTAATTTATTAATAAGTTTTATAAGTTTAAGTAGTTTATTTATAAGTTTTGCATTATTAATAAGTTTTATTAATTAAAACGTTAATAATACTTTTATTTTAAGTAATATATTTTTATTTAGCTAATTAATTATTTATATAATCTTTATTATTAAAATAAATTAAATAATATAGCTTAATATTATAATTATAATAACCTTTTAAAATAATATAAATAAATAAAAGATATTTTTACCTTTAGCTTTAAACTTTATAAAGTATGCCTTTTTAGCTTTATTTAATAATTTTATTTTTAACTTATAAGCCTTAATAAAGATATAAAGGTATATAAAATAAAAATATAATTAAAAGTATTTAATATTAAGCTTTTATTTATAAAGTACCTTAAATAATATTATTTAATATAATAAGGCTAAGTATAATTTTTAATTTTATAAGTATATTATATAGAAAATTACCTTAAGCTATAAAAATAAGTAGTTTTTATTATAAATTATTATATAAGCATTAATAATAATAATATATATAAATCTTTTAAGTATATTATTTAACTTATAATAATAAAAGGGTAATTTTTTATAAATAATTTTATATCTTTAAAACATTATAATAATTATCTTATTTATATATTTATCTTTATTATTTAAATTAAATATTTTAACTTTTATATTAAATTAAGTTTTAATTATATTTAAAAATCCCTTAATAATATTTAAAATATTATCTTTTTAAATAATAAAATAAATTTAATAAAATTAAGTATAATTATTAATAAATAAAATAAAGTATTAAAAACCTTTTAATAATTTTATTAAAAATTTACTTAATAAATTAAATTAAATATACTTAAATAATTATATAAATTATTATTTTAATAATAAATATAAGCATTTTTTAATAAACTTTATAAGTTAATATAATTTATAATAAAGATTTATTAATTTATTTAATATAATATTTCCATTTTTATATAAGCATTAAGTAATTAATTTTAATAAATTATTATAATTAAAAGCTTTATGGAATTTATTATATATTATAAACATTATAAAGTTATTTTTTATTATTTAAATTTTAAAATGTTTATATTAAAACTTTACTTATAATATTTTATAAAATTTATTATTTTTTAATAATAAAAAGATATTATTTCCTTATGCATTTAATTAAAATCTTTTTTAAATTATAATTATATAAAATATTAATAAAAATGGTTTTAATAATTAATTTATTTAATAATTATAAAATCTTTTTATAAAGTTAATGCCTTTTATAATAAGTTAATTATTACTTATAATAATAATTATACTTAAATATAATTATAAAAAGCTAAAACTTTTTATATATCTTATTATATGCTTTAAAGCATTAAAATTAAAAATTTATAATATTAAAATATTAATAATTATTAATAACTTTATTATATATATTAAAATATTAATATATAATATTATTATATTTTCCTTATTATTATTAAAAATTTTAATAACTTCTTTATTTATAGCTTAATTTATAATAGCTTATTTTTTACCCTTTTTTTATTTTTAATTAACTTTATATTTAATAAGCTTTATATAATTAATATATAAATAGTTAATAAATATAAAGTTTTATGCATAATATTAAATATATTCTTTATTGCTTAATATAAAGTTAGCATTTATTAATGCAAGCTTTATAGCTTTTTTTATATCTTTTAATATTAACTTCTTTTAAATAAAAATAAAATAAGCTTTAAATTATTTAATCTTTATATAAAAAATAATATTTATTATTTTAAGTTTAATTTTAAAAAACATTATAAGGTTTTAGCTGCTTAAGTTATTAATAATATTATTTATAATATTTAATAATATTATTAAGAAAAAGAAGCTTTTAACCTTATTATTTTTAAAAAGTAACTTTATTAACTTTTTAATAAATTATCTTAACGTTAAAGTTTTAATATAAAGCTTTATTTAAAGATTTTAAAAGGCATTTAAATAGCTTTATAAGTTAAAGCTATCCTTATATTATAAGTTTATTAATTAATAAAAAAGGTAAATAATTAAGTTATTAATATTATAATTAAATTAATTAATTAATATTTTTTAAGCATTAAAAGATTTTTTATATAATATAATAAATATTATAAAGCTTAAATATATTAAACTTAAAAGCATAATAAAGACTTAATTATTAAGCTTTTTTTATTTTATAAGGGTTATACCTTTTATTAATTATTTCTTAATACTTATAATATATTTATTAAGGCTAATAAATTAAAAGCCGCAACTTTATATTGCCTTTTAATTTAAAAAGTTTTCCCCTTTTAAATTTAACTTTAAAAAAGATAATAAATTAAGCTTAAAGTTAAATATATTTAATGTCTTTTAAATAATATTTATATATCTTTAAATATATTTTAAATAATATTTATATATCTTTATTTATTTATAGTAATTAATATTAATTAATATAAATAAATAAATAAAAAAAAGTAAATAATTAAAATATTAAATAAAGTAAAAGTATTAAATTATTATAAGTTATTATTAATTATAGTAATTATTATAAGGTATAATAATAATATATAAGCAAAGGCTAGCAATATTAAAATCCTAATAATTTAAGTATAAAAATAATTATAAAAATGGGGGTATTAATATTTCCTAATATTTTAAGATATCTTAAGCAATACTAGGCTTATAACTTAATAAAGCAATTAAGTAAATAATAGTTAATTGTTATATATTGAGGAGAGAAATCTTTCCGCTATTAAACGCTTAAAAGGAGCCTATTTGTAGGCTAGCGCTAGCGTATGGGCATACGACCCTCGCACCTTCCAACACATATTACTGAGACTCAGCTAAAAATCATGGCAACGCATAGACAGGGCTTCCATTGCGCGACTATATTCCGCAAGAAGCACATAAAAATCGTAGAAACGGCACCGGTTCGTCGTAGTCTCGAAATCTGTCACATAAAAAAAAAAAAAAAAAAAAAAAAAAAAAAAAAAAAAAAAAAAAAAAAAAAAAAACCATTGACAAACTGAATGGACCTCGCAGGATGACGGGACTGCCGAATGGTCCGGTCCCCAGACTCTAACGTCGGAGGAGGTGCTAAACAATCTGCCGGAACCCCAAAGCTGGGAGCCTTTGCTCCTCGAGGTGACCCGTAAGATCCCTTCGCAGCAGCTCGTCCGATGGAAAGCCTGCTGGCCCAACCAACAGCCCAAATGGACGAGACCCAACGGGCGGATCGTCCAGGTTGCCGATGCCGCGCATGCGTTCATCTCATGCTCGTGCCCACCTCGAAACGGGGTCACCTTTTGAGCATACCAAGATCCCCAAGGGCTTCAAGTGGGGGCCCTGGAGCATGGAGGAGGAGAGCAGGAAGGAGAAGGAGGGTTTTCACACGAGAATTCGAAGTCCAATGGGAATTGGAGTATTTACTAACGTATTAACAACTGTAGCTTCATCCTGGACTTGCTTATAAAACCTACTAGCATTTCTTCAAATAATGTAGAGATAGATACAGATTGCTTTCGGGTTTGGTTGGACATGCAAGTACCCAAGTCCATATAGTACGAATTATAAGTGACCATTCTTCTGTTGAATGCACTGCAATCTCCACTCTTCTCCATAGCCATACACCCTCCCTCTAGCAGTGACTCTATCGGTTAGCTGAGGACGATCAGCACGCAGTATATGTGAACGCGTTGCTATGACAGACTTCAGGCGTTCCAAATTAGTATTGCTGCTGTTCTTGGACATTAGATTTAGCCGAAAGCCCCATGAAACTAAGGGAATAGGTGACATAGGTACTCTGGTGGCAGAAAGCCCGACCACTGACAAGAAGTACAGGTTACAAAGCTTATTTTATTGAAATTAGTTAGGAAAGATGCAGAACTAAAAAGTGTTTCAACGG
Source organism: Diaporthe citri (assembly GCF_014595645.1). Classification (NCBI taxonomy): domain Eukaryota; kingdom Fungi; phylum Ascomycota; class Sordariomycetes; order Diaporthales; family Diaporthaceae; genus Diaporthe; species Diaporthe citri. Next base: position 127,454 of record NW_025064868.1, read on the forward strand.
AGACCTCCCGTTGAGATAGACCATGTGTCATTACATCTGTTGATCCTAGTCAAATCCATTTCGAGCAGAGGTGTGAAGGACAGCACCCTATGCCCGTGCTTATCGCCACCAGGGGGATCTCATCAGATCCTTCGTTGTGCAAAACTCGGTCAGGCTTCTCTACTCTCACCGAACAAGGGAAAGAGCCGCAAAAGACCAACAGGCCTAAGCCACACTTTTTTGCTTGGAGCCTTACAGTGTCTCGGAAAATATGCTAATATCATATTGCCTAAGACTATAAGTCTGAACGGGATGAAGAATCCACCCTAGATAATGCACAGTCTTATTAATAGCATCGAAACGAGAACCCCGGACCCACTATTAAGGCTGATGTCTGACACGAGAGAGGAGAACTGCTCCTGGGCCCGAGACAAACCAATGCCCGCCTTTCTGCGAGGCTGACATCACAAAGCTGACTCCCCACCGCGGATCTCATGCACGCACCTGCGTAACCAACCCCGGCTTTTCTTACTGTAGGTATCACAAGGAAATTGCGGGTCTCGGGACTGAGCTGGCTGTCTTACATCGCAGAGGAAGAGGGTACCTGCTGCCTGCTTCACAGCAGTCGACAGATACCCACTTCCTGCTAGAGTCATAGAGCCTTACGCAGGTGTGCGCGCACACATCTGAGTTTACCCGCAAGCGAGCCGGCTCGAAAGAGAAACCGATGAACACGAAACAACACACACACCCCCCCACCGCGGTCAAGGCAAACCCGAGCCCGCCGTCGGCCGCGCCGGTAGTGCGCGGGATGTGTAAGCTGAGCCCATGGGCCCTCTGCCGTGCGACAAGGCGGCGTCGTCCACCATCTCGGGCGAAGGCATCGCCCAGCCGAGGGATCGCGTACCCAACCTCACCTCAACCCCCCCCTCCTCGTCCTCCTTCTCCCACGAGCCGGCCAGCCAGCCAGCCACGAGACAGCGGCACGCTCGAGTCGCACGGCTTGATTACGGATCACGGGTGGGTGGGTAAGAGTCCACCCACCGGGCTGCAGATCTCACATCTCAAGCTTATTCTTCTCCTGTCTAATCGGCTGGTGGGGTTGCCAAAGGGGATGAAAGGGGAAATGTGGGAGGGTAACGCAGGGAGGGTTCCGGGCTGAGATGGGATTCGTAGCTGGCTCAAGGTGGGCGCATGTGGAAAAGAAAACTGCAGATCGAGTGGTTCGCGTCAACGGCTGCGTGGCGTGGTTCGCGAGGGGGTTGGGAGGAGGATTTAATTCTGAAGGAGACGGAGAACAAAGAAGGGGGGGGGGGGCGACGGAGATTGTGGTTCACCTGCTGTGTGACGTGTGAGCAGATAACCCTACTGGCAGCAGGTCAACCGAGCCTGCATCGAGTCGCATGCCTCTGCGCCCTCGAGGCACCGATTTCCCAATGAAGCCCCCCCGCCCCCCCATCAGATTGTCCATTCCCATGGGGACATGTGCAAACCACACCACGCACGCACGCACCACACACGTGATACGTGATAGATAGAAATTTGGGATGGGGGAGATTTTCAACGTTGGGGTACCTCACCCCAGAATTCATCCGATTATTCTCCCATCAAAAACCTATTCGAGCGTGGTTGGTGGGATGGGACACCGAGGATGCTACGTAGTGCAAGGAGGGAGCTCCCAAGCTCCCACCGGGATAGACCCATGCAATGCGTGGGCAGACAACCTATCTCCGTGGGTGCTGCTGCTGCTGCTGCTGGTGATGCAGTGGCACGGCAGGCAGGCAGGTAGGAAAAGGCATGGCAGGTAGCATTTCGACCCCCCGCCGGGTAAGCTGGGCAGCCCATGGTTGGGTACTTTTGGGCTTGGGGGTCGCAGAAAGCATCGAAGCGTCAGAAAGTCAATCGGCTGCAGCCAGTACCTCGGTGCCTTTGCATTTCCCCCGTGGTATTCCCAGCTGCCGGCCCCTCGTGTCGCGAGGGGCCTAGAAGTGTCTTGCTGCGACACCGGAACGGCAGAGTAACGGCAGGACGCACATCCAGCCGAGTGCATGATCGGCTGCCGATGAGAGGGGGGACACCTATGTGAAAGATCACCAATCACACCGTGGGTATCACGGGAAGTTTATTGCAAAATATCAGCCAAAGCAAATGTGTAAACCCTGCTGAGGGAGAATTAGTCACGAGTCAAAAGAGTGTTTGTGAATCGTGTCATTCGTCTCAGTAATGCCGTGCAAGTCTGGAGAAGACGGTGTATCTCGCGGGACGAAGCGAAGAGATCCTTCAGGATTATCTGTTTTTACAAAGATTACTCACACCGGTGCTCCATCCATCCATTCAACCAGAGCTGTACTGTGGGCCACTCCTACTGTATGCCTTTTCCAAATCCATCGCCCGTTGCCAAACTCCTCCATGATGCTGTTGGTGCTGTGAGACCGCTTGATGATGACTGTCCTTTGCATTTGTATCGGTATACAGTGATGCCGCTTTTTATGAGAGAAAGAAAATAGTACAAAATATGTGAAGTGGAAAAGTAGAAGAGAGCCATCTAACAAACACGTATCTCGTCATTGCGCAAGGGCCTTTTAGGGTGATGCTCCTGGCTCCGTTGGCTGAAGACGCGCTGCACGAAGGCCCGGGGACCAACGTACTCGACGTCACCTAAAACAGGGATATGGTGGGTTTTCTTTGGCTGCCAGCGCTCCTTGATGCAGTCGTCGACAAGAGCGATGAGACCGGTTGCAACAATTACGCTATGTGATGTCAGTCATGGTGCTCTCAGCGGGGTGGCATCATTCATGGACTTACTCGGCAACGTCTGTCACGGCGTCGATGATAGACTGATCATTGATCCACATGAAGCAGGGTGGGACCCAGCCCCCAGAGAGCTCATCGTCCTCAACCTGGTTGGGCGAACGGGTCTCCGGGACAATGTGGGCGACAGGAGTGGTTTCGCCGTCGCGAACGAGGTGGAAAGACACGACGCCATCGAGGTGCTTCTCGACGACCCGTTTCCACACGTACTTGTGGCCCCACCAGTCGAACTCGTACCGCTTATTGTTCTTGTTCTTCTGGCCCTTCCTCGCCACATCCACACGTGCGTAGTTGCTGAACTCTAGTTTGATTGCATTCGTGGGCTGGTGAGGATGGGGCCTCCTGTGATCGCCGTCTGAGGCGCGGGAGTGAACACTTGCGGTATCGGCTTCCGTCTCGTTGGAGTGCGATGTGCCGGGGCGCCTCTCATGCTTTGAAAAGGAGCCGCCGGAAGTGGCGCGCTTAGACTGGGGCCTTGCCATTGCCTTCATGGCGCTGGACATGGACCGCTGGAGGGAGGGCCTGCTCGCTGAGGCGGGCTCGACAAACTTGCGCTTCGAGTTACAGACCTCACGGCCTGAGTCACGGCAGTACCGCCGGAGTGAGAATTCTCGCCTTGCCAAGTCATACATGCGCAGGTGGAAGAGCTGGACGGCGGTCCTCCTCCTCCCAGGCACGATGGTGTCGACACGGAGGTTCATGTTCCCATCAGTTGTGAAGTCATCATGTCTTATCGACAGACGGTTCATGCTGGGAAACAGCTGCGAGAAGTTCTTGGGGGTTGAAGGGCGCATGTTGGGTTCGGAAATCTCATGGTGGTAGGCAGGCAGAGGGGGGATGTAGTCGGATCCACTGTCCCTGGCCAGGTCTTCCTCCCGCTCCAAGGCCAGGTCCTCTTCCGAGGCATCGGTCGAGGCGTAGGTGTCGACAGAAGACCGGGGATATGCCGACGTGTCCGCGGACAGGTCCCGGTCGACTTCAACATACTGGACGTAGGGTTTGCTGTGATTTTCTGAGGGCCGTGAATTTGTGTAGAGTGAGGTGGGAGCTGTGGACCGTGAGCCGTAAGACTCACTGCTCCTTCGGTCGTAAGAGTCGTAACTCCCTAAGGAGTCTTTTCTATGTGTGTCAGAAGGCATTGCGACGGGCGCCGTGCTGCTGGTAGGAGCTCTTTCTGATCCTCAGGGTGTGTGGAGGTGCTGTATAAGAGCGTTGAAAGAGTAGCGAGGTCATATATATGGGGCCTGGATGGGGTCGCGACCCAAATGCAGGTCGTGCATGGGCGCCTTGCTGATTAGGCGGCAGTTGACAATTGACAGGCTTGGAATTTTAGGCGCCAAATGTGCCAGATGGAGTGGAAGCCACCGGGGGCGGAAGGCTGGGGCTGTTGTATGCGCGGTTGGGTGTGGTGGTGTCTGAGGTGGCTGCGCTCCCTTTGTACTTGGGCAGACTCGAGGAACGGGTTGGGCGTGCGGCGTGACGTTTTACGCTCGAGGAGGGTTGAGCTGTCAGATAGACTAGAAGACTAGATCTGGGGGTCCTCGCAAACTGAGGCGGGTGGAGAAGCCGTGAAGTGCAGCTTATCTGTTGGAAGTGGAGCTTTTGAAGGATGCAGGCGAGTGCTTTGGTTCATGTGGGCGTGAGTAAGGAGACGTGGGAGCATTTACGGTATATGAAGGCCGGCGTGGGGAGTACAAGGGCATTGTACATTTGTAACGATGTACTGTAGCCTCTCTGCGTCTCTGCCTCTCGCTGCAGGGGATGGAGCTGGGAAATGGACCGAGACCGAGGAACTACCACGCGCGCTGGAGAGGAAACGAGCGACAGGCCGCGTGCTGGTGCGGACAGGGAGCTGCAGGCAGGGTGACGGAAGCACAGCAGCCCATCCAGTCCCGTCCAGTCCCATCTTGTCGTTAGCCCACAGGTGGGAGAGAACGTACCACGGTAGAAGCCGGCGACATGGTCCTACCTTGTTGCAGCTGCGCAAGACGGGCGGTTGCGGGAGCACGCGCTGTCGGCCAGCGGGGAGACCAGGCGGACCGCCCAGACGACCAGGTGCTTTGGATGGCCTGGTATCCCGGGGCTGTCTGAAGAGTTTCTACTTGGTACATGCACAGCAGAGCTGGCCGCAGCAGAAAGCGAAAGCGCTGTACGATTGATGTGCGCTCGTAGACTACTGTGTCTCGCTTCGTTTCTTCAGCGCTGGTGATTGCCACTGGGGTTGTCATCCATGCCACTTTCCTTGCCGTCGTGGGAGGATGCTGTAGCTTGCCACCACCTGTCATCCGCTCTGCTTTGGCTGCTGCCCTTTTGTACACTGAACGGCCACGTTCACAGTCTGCTGTGGCCCATGCAGCCACGTCCACATGGGCACTTGGGGTAGGGTGGCATGTACGAGGTACATGCCGGCGGCTGGCAGCGAGGTGCGGCATTGCCTGTCCAGGTGGTCTAGTAATAGCATCGTGTAGTCTAGTTGAGGAGAGAGGGTGGCCATCCAGCGAGGGATCGCCCTGTCTGCCTGTTCGGAGACCACTGCAGGCCTGACGCTGGGCCAAGGCTTTCAAGCTGGACAACAGCCGCAGCAGCGCGCGCGTGTGCACGCACTTGCACAGCCGGGGAAGAGCGACGCCTGGGTCCGTCGGCGAGGGTGTGCACCATGGGCAGGATGGCCGGCCCTGGCCTTGAGTAGCCAATGCTCCCATGGGTTTGCGAAATGCCTCATGCTTCGCAGCCCGACATAGATGAGCAATGGCGATGGCGATGGCGATTTGCATCCCACCACGCCAGAGTGAGAGGTCGGTTCGGATGGCCAGACGCGTCCATTGTCGGAGGGCGAGGCCAATATGTGTTTGCCAGGCCTGTTTCTGGGACGGATGGCTAGCTCGTAAAGGAAAAGGTTCTGCTGCAACCAGACTTTTCCGGGAGAGACGACGGGAATGGTCAGGCTTGGCCAGGGAGGGACATCTGAGATGGAGGGCAGAGCCTGAGCCTGACCAATGCGCCGAGATGTGGTGGGTTGAGGGTGAGATAGACGAGCGACACTATAATGTGTGGGGGAGGAGCCTGAGCCTGAGCCGAGACGAGACGAGACAGGACGCAGAGACGCAGAGACGCAGCTCTCCGGTACCGAATGCTGTAGCAGCTGCATGACAGATTTGGTGGAGCAGGTGTTAGTGACATCGTGACAGCCCACACTGCCCGCCCGCTCCTGCCCCTTCGTATCGTCGTCACTCCACTGCAGCCTCGACGTGGCGTGGTCCGTCAAGCAACAGTTTGAGGGGTCGACTAATACGGTAACCCTGGAACCCTGGAACTGCCACACGTACAGTAAGCGTGCACTGCACCTGGACATGCCATAGTGAGGCAATTGCGCATTCTTCATCATTGATCAGTAATAAGGCAGAGGAAGGAATGGAACGGACTGGCAGTGTAGTGTCCGGCCACAGGCCAAGAAGGCGCTAGAATATTGCCCGGCAGCAGCAGCAGGTCAGCCACGCCTGCCACGACCTTTGCACCCTTTCCAGCCTTTGAGGTTGGCACCTTTCCCGTGCCTTCCCTTGCCGCCGCCCTATCGTGGCTTCCTCCCGGCCTACCTAGCCTACCACGGTACGCTTGTTGGTATCCTGAATACCACGTCACCCGCACTCGATCGTCGATGTCGACAACCGCCCAGTAGCAGCCGGTGGCCTGGCGAGATCTTCTAGATTCCAGACCTCGGGATCTGCTCGTTCTATTTGCTTTTGCTCGCCAACTATCCATTTCATCTACGTGCCACTAGCAGTCTGGCTTCAGTCGTTTCTCCCCGGATTGTCTCCCGGAGGTGCTTGACATCTGCAGTACCCCTGAGCATGACTGCAACTGTCTGCCACACCAAAGCCGCTCTGCATCTTGTTGTGATCAATGTCGAACTTCGGACATCGTTGAAACGGTTCCCGCTCACGCACCGCATAATCTTCCACCGCAGGTCTTTGCAGATTACATGACTTGATTCCAATGGCCTTCTGGAACCAGCCGTGCAGCCCTTGCTACTGCTGCTGCACCAAGACCACGGGACCAGAGGCCCTCGCCAATCATGCCCCCTCGCGCGCTTCCGGCTAACTGTGTGACCGACAAACCCAACCTGTGCCCTCGCCCAGCAGGCCGCTTCCCTCCGCCAGACTGCCTCTCTGGAGTCTACCTGCCCGTCGGCAAACCTTGCTTGCGACGGCCCACGACGGCGACGCCCGTGCAATCCACCTTCTGGTCGCTCACACGCTGGCGGAAAGTACGGCAACTCTGTTGAACTCTTCTACATCATTTCAACGCCCACAATGACGTCCGCCGTCTAACCATTGCAACTCAAGTCCCGGATCTATCGTCAACTTGTGGCATCTCCACTGGCAGCTGCTCCATTTCCGTTCCCTAGGCTTCTGCGGCGAAGGCGGCTACAGGACTTGATGCCAGGCCGGGAGAGGCCTTCCGGCGAACGCGACAGGACGCCTTCGCCTACTGTGGCCCGGTCCCTTGTTTGACCACTCTACTCGGTTTGATGAACAGCGAGCCGGCCATACTCGTTGATACTCGTCGGTGCCCAACGAAACTATTTACCCATGTTCAAACGAGCACCTCCAGCCGCGATGCCCGTCACTGGCCGGGGCTGCAGCCCCTCGTGACCGGCCCATTGGTCCCTGGCAATTCTGGGGAAGCCATCCGCTCTCGAATTTCTGAACTACACCAGCGACTGGACCGTGTCTCCGACATTTACTGCGAAAAGTCTTCCGTGCCGTCTGTTCAACGGTGCCGAGAAGGTGTGTTAGCTCAGCCGACGTGCAATGGTCAAGTATACCCGAGCTTTCAACCGGTGGTGGTCAGCACCTGGAACATGTCTCACTCATCCTTCCAGCTGGTTGTCTGAAATAATATCCGGTGCAAGCGTATTACTTAAGCCGGCACCCAACTGATCTGGCGTATGGAGGCGGCCACCAAGACTCTGGGAAAACAGACCAGGACACCACACTGCTAGGCCGTCTGCAGGAATGCCCCAGCCGTCGCATGCCCTGGTCGCCTCATCCGCGCGCTCGTTGTGCCGGCACGACCTTCATCTTCCGGTGGCATCCTGTCATTTTACGCCGTGCATACGTCCACGCGTCAGACTGCTGCTTCTGGAAACATCACTTATCACACGGGCCTGCAGAAGGGTGCCCAAGGAGAGGCTTCTCCGGCATGCGTGTCTCATCTGGGGGCGATCTTCGACTATCTGTATCCGCATGCAGCTGCTGCGTATTTGCTGCGTATTTTGGCCCGTCGACCCACCCGGCCTACCGCACCTTAGAATTGTGGCAAGAGCTGAATGGTCAGTAATTCGTGCCGCAGGCGTGACAATGTCTCATCAGTCCCAGTTGCCTGGTATGGCAACGACTCCGATGCAGTTGCAGCTGCTTCGTCATATCGGCCTCAGGTTCACGGGCAATTTGTCCATGCGGGCATACAGTACATGGTGATGGCGCGAGTGCGATCCACCAATGAAAGATTGACAAACTCAATGCAGTTATGGCTTTCAACAGGTTTGCCTCAAGGCTTCCTGATCTTGGACTTCTCGAAATTGACTGGACAAATCATCCAGATTCTACCACGAGCGTGCTGCAAGCTGCCTGTCACCGTGTGACTGCCTTGACACCTGAATTCCTCATTTGTCTCACGATGCTTCAACCACCTGCTCGCAGTCATTGGCCGAAGGCGGCGGTAGGCGTCTCGTGACCCATATTGTCTTGTGAACCCCGAGGGTTTTCGATCGCAAAGTTCCCCGAGGAAGCGTCGTTGCCTTTTCCACAGCAAAGTGGTGCTGTTGGCGAAGCGAATCACTTGAAGGCCGGAGCGAGTCTCTCCATGATCAACCTCGCCTCAAGTTGCTTCATCTCGCCGCTATGACTATCAATGACCCACCAATTGTCCCGATTGGCAGAGAACTTGCGCCATTGATGCCAACATCTTAGTCGAGGCCAGACACCAATACCCTGTGAGCAACATGGATCGTCCGGACCAGGGCCGAGGAGCAATGTCGCTACACGCCCATGAGCAGACGTTTACTTCAGGCTTCATCCCTAAGTCCATGCTGTGAGACATTCACTGTTCAACAACCGTCAGACGAGGGGCTCAATGCCAACGTTACATTAGACACGGGAGAAAAGACTGAGCTGAAGCCAATGGATGGCAACGAATACCTTGATCTTGCACCACATGGCAGCAAACATGGGCACATGACCTCTCCTATCGTCTCTGTCCCGAGTCTGGACGACCATCTGCGGGCATGCAGATGTCAGCATGCGTGCATCGGGTGTGCCGCAGGTGCGGTGTTCATAGCATCTCTTCGTTTCATTATTTTCTCGTCGACTGAAGGGCTAGGGAGAGCCCATTTCTCCATCGTTTCTTCTTCCACATCTGTACTGCATTTAGCGTGCGACGTGACTTCCTCTTCCATCAGAGCCGCTTAGCTTCTGCCGTTTCACCTTCGTCTGCCGGTGCTTGTGTCTTGATATGCATCTGAGAAGAGTGGGGGAAGACGTGTTCAACATCGTGGACTTCTTGAGGAGTGTTACTTTCACTGCCTAACTCAAGTGTTCTGTCCCGCCTTCTGTGACCTGGGTATGAAGTTCGTGGTGATCTTCAAGTGTGATCCCACACAGTCTGCAGCGTCCCGCCTGGTGCTGAGTGGCCGGACTCGAAAGATCGACTTCGGAGGATTTCCGGATCATCTGCCGCTGGAAGGCCCTGACGAACTTGAAGTCGATCTTCCAGAGAAGATATCTGATCGTCGTTGCGGGACGAGGATCCCTGAATGACCATCTGCGCGTTCGTCTCTGTGGAGCAGCCATCATTCGGGGGATCAGCGCTGTCATGTCCTGCCGCACGTCATTCCGCAGTCGTGGCTCTGCTGCCGGGTTCCGAACGGGTATTGAATACGCCAGGGGGACTCTGATCTCTTGATTTTCAACTCTCTGGACTACAGCCCCAATCCAATAGTCAAGCTTCCACCGATTGCTGTACGGCTCTGCTACTGGCCCGCATCTCGAGGTGATAATGTCATTGCGGAGCACAGTATGGCGTTCGGGAAACTTCGTTCGGCCCTTGTTGTCATGTTGGACTTGAGATCTTCTCGCTTGTCTTCGTGGTTCCGAAAGTGGCTGTGCACTTGTGCTCACTGCGTTACCTTCCCCCACGTCTGTCAACCCATGGCCACACAGGTGCACACGTGCACACGGAGACAGCGGTCCCACGGTTCCACGCCGTGGTGTTTCCCGCTGTTCACAAACTGTTACTGTTGTGTTTGTGACTGCAAGAATGGCGTCCCACCTGAGGTCAAATACAGTTGGACACGGGTGGATCTTGTGTTTGTGAGCCGTCGTGTCGAAATTCCGTTGTCGTCTAGGCGGATGGCATGCGGTACAGGCCGAACTCCACGTTGTAGGTACCAGTCGGCTGGCGTATCTCCGAGGAGATGGCGTTCGGCGTTGGAATACCTGGGTCACTATGCACGATGATGATACTGCTGAGAGGCGTTTGTTGCCCCCCTGTATCGGATTGAGGACTTGTGTATAGGGTGGGCCAGGCTGGATAGTGTGTCATAAACTTGGACGGAGGTGAGCTACATCTGTCTCCCGATGCTTACATAGCGCTCTCTTTTCATACATTTGTGCCTGTATCCATTGCTTTCTCATGTGCCCCGGCCTCTGTGGGTTGACTCTGTAGAATAGACCCCATACCTGGCTACTTTTCAGCGCAATCGTCTCGACTGGTCTTGCAACGGTCGTGCGGAGGTTGGCCCCCTTTTACTATGTCTTCCACTTTTGTCGTGCCAGCAAGACTGGGCGAGTAGTCTTTTGATATTTTTTCCCACCCTGACGATAAGACACTAGACTACTGTTCTTTGTAAATAGAACGTGTACGCTGTCCCCGGGTCCCGCCCCGGAGAGGCCACTCACTATGCGCCGTGATTCAGCTGCGAAGGGTAATAAGTCCTGCACAAAATGATGACAGCAACGATCTTGAGCCCGACATTTCGGATTGAATGAGACGGCTCGAACAAGTATTTGGGTGTGAAGCATAATTCATTACTTTTGGGGCCAGTACGCCCTGCCCGGGGACCACAAACTATGGATATCGACGGAAAATAATTTTGCTCATACGCCCCCCCTCCGGGGGGGGGGGGACGGGGCGCATGTGAGAAGAGGAGCGCGCACACTATAGAAGGGGGGGCGCGGGGATGTCGAGACTCTGTTCAATACAGGAGAGCAACTATCATATTCAATTACTATAAGCGTCCCCGCCGAGCAAATCTTGATGCCGTCTTCATTGTGTTTTGCTACCATACTATGTCTGGCTCAATCCAGACTGAACCGGCTGGCATCTAGTTAATCATTGGGTGGTAGCTCGGACTCATAGCCCCCAGAAGTCCTTTCTTTACCTAGGAACACTTCTTACCTGAAGTTGTTCAAGCGTGCTCATATACTTGTCACAATTTTGAGGGGCCTGGCGGATAACTGTCGCCCTTCGACAGACCGGTTGCTGTCTCCAACGGCCACGGAAGCTGCTTGACAAGTCGGGAACATTCCAAAGGGCATGGGCTCGGTTCTATATGATTGAAACGAGCACATACTGTGGAACAGCACTAATTACTGCCAGTAATTATCTTGACACATCATATTCTACGTTACAAACGTCTATTTAGAACCCCGTGCGAGACGCTCTTCCACGAGTAGTCGCTAGTTGTTACTCCATCGCATGCCACCTGCCATCTGCTACCCTCCTCAATCTATACCGAAGCGCAGGACAGCACGGCCATGCTTCATGCCCACTTCTTCCTGCCTCATTTATTTCGTGTAACATTTATAGCGCGTGAGAAGCAAAGGGTCCCCCAAAATGAATGACTTCCCCATAAACGCCGCGTGAAGCCGCAAATCGAAAATCATCTATAACATACACCACCCTGGTGACAACGTCTACTTGAACTTGGCCAACGCAATAGCGATGCTCTGGTTATCAGAGTGAGAGATGGAGACGCTGACCTCTGACACGCCAGCCTTCTCGGCGGCGGCAGCAGCATTGCCGTGCAGCTACATCGCAGTTAGTAAAGTTCTCCGAGTCCCTGGTGATGCGGCAGGAATTGTACTTACGTGAACAGTAGGAGCACCATTCTCGTTGCTCAACACTTCAATCTCGTTCAGGGCAGCGCCACCGCCCCTGCTGGGGACGTTCAGGCTCTTGAACACAGCCTCCTTCGCGCTCCACCTGCCGGCATAAGAGCTCCTTGGCGCAGCGCTCTTCTTGCAGTAAGCAATCTCCTTGGGGGTGAAGTTGCGCTCGATGAAGGTGTCATTCTCGATGTTGAAGCTGTCGATATCTTCAATGTCGACACCAACGCTCGAGTTCTTGGTCTGTAGCTGTGATGCCAACTGGTTGACGGTGTCATACATTGTCTTCTTCTTCTCGGCAGGAATCGTCTTCTTAGACAAGTCCATGAAGTTCGAAGGGAAAGTCAGCTCGGCCGTCTTCTTGCTTTCGGTGACACGCGCATCTGGGTTGAGCAGGACGGAGCTGAGCTGCTCATCCGTGTAAGGAGCGTGGGTCTTGGCCACGAAGAGGGTGTTGTTGATCATGCCGTTGTGGAAGAAGCGGTAAGCCTTCTTCTGCCGTGCGTCCACCTTGGTGCAGTAGGCACGGTAGGTGGCCTCGTCAAGGGTGGCGAACAGGTACTTGGGGTGGATACCAATTGCCTGAGCACCCTTCTGGCCGAAACCAAAGGAGGTGACCGAGAAGGCCTTGATGCCGTCAGTCTGGATGCTGCGGCTTGGGTACACAATGTAGTCAAACTTCTCCATGACCTCGTCGACGTTGTCGGCATTGCGGTTGCCAGGCACCAGACCGGTGTTGAGCACTTGCAGGCAGCCGTTCATCATCCAAGCGCCCGCAGCACCCTTGGGGTGACCGGTGAGGTACTTCTGGAAGATACCGAGCACGGCGTTACCCTTCTTGCGACCGAGGTGCTCGAGCTGTTGGCAAATGACAGAAGACTCGTTCTTGTCATTGGCCTTCGTCGAAGTACCGTGGAAAGAAGCGACACCAAGATCATCAATGGTAAGGCCCCACGTAGCCAGGGCACCACGGAGAGGAGCAATGTTAGTGTCCTGCTTCCAGAAGTTGTTTCCGAAGCTGCGGAGAACCTCCTTCTCCTGTCTCTGGGCCTCCTTCTCGATGTGGTTGACACGATCAGCAGTGTACGTCTTCTCATCGAATTCCTCGCCTTGAGACTTGATTGCCTCGACTTCCTCAGCAAGGAACTCGAGCTCATTGGCGTGCCACTGCTTGATCTGCTTCTTGCGAAGCTCGATTTGTCGCCTCCGGTACTTGATGTCGAGCAGAGGCGAGGGGAACTTGCCAGCGTTCTCGCGAGCAGTGGTCAAGACACCCTGACCAGGAGCAGGAACGGAACGACCGATCTTGTCAGAGGCAGTGGTGGTCAGAGCGAGGATACCGTGGATGGGGACACCCATATCCAAGGCAAGCTTGGCAGTCATAATGACCTGGACACCGCAACCCTGAGACTCCATGAAGCCGTTTCTGGTGGTAGTCGTGGGCCGGGACATCTCCTTGGGTGTACGGCCGTGGGCAAACTCGTCCACAGCATTGCTGGTGGCCTTCATGTTGGCGAATTCATACGATCCTTCCTCTCCGAAGTCATCAAAACCACCAACAAAGCAGACGCGAGCCTTGCCTTCCATGATGGTCTCATAGCCGATGTCAACGGACTCCACAGCTGTTGCACAAGCACCAACCGGGGTCTTGATGGGGCCAGAAGATGAGATCAGCAGCATGTTGACCCAAGCAGCCATGGTGTTGATGAAAGACTCCTGCAAGATGTCGTTCTGCAGAGGCTTGTCGAGGAAGCGGTCGCGGTGCATACCCCGGAGGGCAGCGGCGCCTCCCATACCAGAGCCGACACAGTTGCCGACCTCGGAGACGTGGACGTACTTGTAGAACTCGTAGGGATCCGTGATACCGGCCGAGATTAGAGCCTCTGCCGTCGAAACGAGGACGAACAAAGCCACAGGGTCGACTTGAGAAATGATGTCGTCGGGTACACCGTATCGCTTGGCATCCCAGCCCGTTGGAATCTGACCAGCAACGAGGCGGTCGAAACGCAGGGCCTTGGGGATCCAGAGGCCAGCGCCCTTCCTCATGCGGACTGTGTACTGGCCGCTATCAGGGATCTCAAAGATCTCGACCTTGTCGCCATGCTCGCGCTTGAACTCCTCGGCCGTCTCCTTGGAGGTCTCGAAAGGTTCAAGATCCTCCTCAATGACAACCTCGTGAAGCAGCTGCTTCTTGTTGGGGTCATATCCGCCGAACAGCTCAGGCTCAATGAGTCTGATACCAGAGTGCTCAATGATTTGCTTCTCATACTTGGCCTTGACGTCCTTGTCGTCGACAGGCTCGCCTGTCTTGGCATCGACCCATCCAGAGTAGGGCTTGCCTTTGAGAGGTCCGTTGTGGTTCTTGATGAGACCCATGATCCACGCCATCTCGATGCAGCCCTCAAGGGAGAACTGGCCATAAGCTTCCATCTCCCATCGGGTGCGCGAGTTACCCCAAGGTCCGACTTCTGCGAAACCAGTGACAACAACCACCTTCTCCAAATCAACCATGTCCTTCAGGTTGCCATTCAGAGGGGCGATGTCCTGCTTCCAGTCCGGAAGGTTGGGGAAGTCGAACTTGATGTTGGCACGTGGCTCAATGACCTTCTTCTTGTAGAGCGCCTCAGAGTCGGCACCGTTCACAGTGGCGTTCTCCAAGGCAGTCTCCTTGGTGACAGCCCTTCGGATCTCACTAGTGTCCATGATGTCCTTGCGAAGCTTGGTCATGACGTTGTTCAAATTGGGAATGAACTGGAGGCCACCGTTCAGGTCCGCCATGACGGGCTCCATTTGACACAAGTCGACGATTTGAGGCGACATCAGGCCAAGCAAGTTGAAGGCCATCTCCTGCTGGGAGAAAGTACGCACGCCCAGCTTCTCAACACCCTCAGCCACGACGTTGTTGGCCGACATGAGACCAGTGCCACGGGTCCAGCCGATAATGGCGCCACAGATGGTGAGGTACGTGCCCCAGTCCTCTGCATGCCACCGGTTGAACAGTGTCTCAAGGGCAAGCTTGGACTCAGAGTAGAGACCATCGCTGCCGAAGGTGCCGTGGTTGGGAGAAAGAGGAAGCATGACTTGCGCAGGTCGAGTCTCAAATCCGCGGGTAGCCTTCTGCGTCTTGATGCTGCCGAGCATACGCAGGAGATTGGTGAGCATGATTCGGTGGGCCAATTCGGACCTGGAGTCAATGCCGTCGATTTGGCGGCCGTTCTCAGGGATGGCAGCAAAAGGGATGACAAAGTCGAGATCCCAGCCGAGACCAGACTTTGGGTCGTAGATGTACTCGATCAAAGCCTCAACATCTTGCTTGCTGCCTTGGTTGAAGGGCACAACGACAAGTTGAGACCCACGAGCGCCGTGGCGAGCATACATGGCCTGGTAGTACTCCGTCACCTCCCGTGAGAAGCGGCTTGTGGTGACGATGACGTGAGCACCACCGCTGATCAGGCCTTGCAAGACCTCTGCTCCGATTGAGCCTGCACCGGCACCGGTCATCAGTGCGTACTTGCCAGCGTAGCTGATACCATCTCTGGCGCCACGCTCCATGCAGTCGAGGTAGACGTTGCTGAGCCTCTTGCTATACTCCCATCCATGCATTGACTTTTGCTTCAAGTGCAGGAAGGGGATGGCCTCCATCTTGCCCTTTGGCTTAGCCACCTTCTTGGCGAGCAAGCCTGGCTTGCCATCATCCTTGAGGATCTGGCTCTCGTTCATGTTGAGTGATCGGATTACATCGCTGTACAGAGTCTTGATCTCTAGTTGGGAGCCCTTGGACATCTTGTGCTGCGCCTTGATCATCTTGTACAGACGGCCGAGGTCGCCTTGAACCTTGGACCGGTTGCCATACTCGGAGATCTTGCCGCCCTCAGCCATTTGCTGAACGTAATGCTCAAGCTTCCGGCAGCTCTGCCGGGGAACTTCCTCATAGCTGAGGTTACCCCGAGCATCGATAGTGGTGTGAGGACCGGTGGGAAAGTTGACGTCCTTGTATGCAGGGTCAACTGTCAGGGCCTCCCGGCAATTCTCGAGAAGCTGTGTTGCCAGCTCTTTGGCAAGCTTGTACGTCTCGCCACGCTCTGTTGGGCAATTGTCGATATGATATTGCATGAATTCGAGGAGTGTGGGGTTCGATTTGCTCATCAGACGAATACACTGGCTCACAATCTCACGGTCGACAACCTGGAGTCGGCCGAAGATAATGTCGAAGTACATGGTCAAGGCGTCTTGCCGAGCCCAGTTCCACGACGAGTCGTATGTCCTCGCCTTGAGCGGGTTGAAAGATGGCTCGATGCCAGCGGCGTAGAAATCACCATGCTCCGCACTCCACAGATCTAACTGGGCTTGCAGAACCTTGCTCGATTTCTGTTCGTTGATGAAAGCCTTGTCTCCAGCCCGCAGGTCCAGTTTGAGGTACCGCGCGAGCAGCTCAAGCTGCTGCTTGAAGAGTGCTCTCTGGTCTTTGGTGAGGGCGTCAATGGCGGCCGGGTCCATCATCATGCCACCACCGCCGGTGGCGGGCCCGGAAGCCGCAGCAGTGGTGAGGCTGATGCCGGCATTAGAGGCATACTTCTGTGCAACATCGTCCAGGAATGCCTTTGCGTCCGACTCCGAGCCAAGACGAGATGGTGGCTCCATGGTGATTGCGAGCAGCAGCACACCATCCTGGCGGCCCGAGGCCAGCCCCCAGCGAGACTCGAGGTATTTCCTTGCTGATGTGGCGTTGAAACCACCGGGCATCTTGGAAGAAATCAAACGAGCAATCAGTGCTTGCGTCTGCTTGCCCAGGTTTCCGTCGAAAGTGGCCTGCATGGATGCACCAAGCTCGTCCAAAGGTGTGTCCTCCGGCTTCTCTGGTGTAGAGCCGAACTCCTTTCCTAGATCGCCCAGAATTTCGTTTTGTAGGGTAGACTTGCCTGCAGCGAACCAACATTAACCTCCTGGCCTCTCCGTGAGTGTAGGCATTTTTTCTGAGGACTTACCGCCAACAAGATCCTTGATAGCCTTGCTCAGAGGGATCTCGGAGAATGGCTTCTTCAGCTTCTGCGCAATCAGCGCCCGCACAATGTCCATAGCAGCAACGGGCGCGTCTGGGACTGCGGCAGCAGGGCCAGCACTAGGTGCCGGGGCAGCAGCAGCGGGCGCAGGGGCAGCCGCCGCCGCCGAGGCAGCAGGAGCAGGTGCTGATGCACCGCTTGAACTGGCTGCTGGTGTAGGCTCTGGCTCCTCCTCAATTGGATCCACATCGTAGTAGATCTCCTTCGCGTCTTTGTTGTAGCACAGAATCTGACGTTGTACTGATTTTGCAGCATCAAAGGCTTCGTACTTGGATGCGAGGGTCCTCTTGGCCATCACGCCGAGAGTATCAGCAGGACCGACCTCGACGATCCGCTCGGCAGTCTTCTCGGCGAGGAAGACATCTTGAGTTTCGATCCATCTCACGGGCGAGGCGAACTGGTATGCAAGGAGCTCAACGAGGAGCGTGTGGGCGAGCTCTTGCTCAACTTCGGGTCTCATTTTGCTGGCAGTGGGCTGGCTAACTGCGGTGTGGGAAAAGGGACGTGTCGCGCGAAGAAACAATGCTCAAGAATCGACGGCGGGTATCTTCGAAGAATTAGACTGTAAGCGAGGCAAGGCCAGGGGGGGGGGTGCGTTGGCTGATCTCGAGGAAGAGAATTCTTCGAGGCTGGCTCCGAGGGTCTTGTGTGGGTAAAGAGGGATCTGAACGCTGCCACCTGGAGGTCAGAAAGGGGGGAAGAGAGAATAAGGTAGGCAGTGTGGTGGAAGGAGGCAGGGACGGGAAGCTGTGGCCGCCGTGGGGGGTGTGGGTAATGAGGGAGGAGAAATCCAGGTCTAAAGGAAGAAGTCGACCCTCTGGTGGTGTTTAGTGATCGGAATGGGCTGGTTGGAAGGCGGCAACGGGTCAATTAACGATCGTTGTCAACAACTTACGGATTTCATGCAACCCGAATTTCCTCCTTCTGCCCGTCTTGACTTCCAGGTCACCGGACACGTCCCTCCAGGCAAAAAGTTGGTGGACGAGGTATGCGTTGTTGGGCATAGGAAGGAACAATCCTTGAAAGCGTTGGGGGTAGCCACACGGGCAGCAAAGTTCACCAGTCTCACTGCAATTACCAGCCGGCGGGAGCTTGTACCCGGTACAATGGTACTTGCTCTCTTTTTTCGTGGGTGGGAAGGGGTGGTCATGCATCCCTGTCAGCCTTGCTTGGCTTGGCCGCCCTCTCGCGCTCCAGCCTTTCTTTGGGGAGGTGGCCCCCACAGTTCTGCCCATGCAGTACAACCCCATCCGTTCCAATGCTCGCGACGACACAACAGCTTGCCAAAAACAGACCAACAGCGACCGGCCACCCACCACTGGCGACGGCGCATCGCATTACCACCCCGAGCTAGGACGGCAACGGCTACATATCTCGCAGGCGATAAGCTCGGCCAAGCCTGCTCGAGCCTTTGAGCACACACCCTTGCGTTTTGCTGAGGACCTCCCAGGCACGTCAGAGCTCTCGGCCGGCCACTCGTTGTCAACGCGTTTCGCATCCCCATCAAGATGCTCAACCCCATTTCTCCCTGCGGATGAGACCTCGAAACTCGATCCGAGGTGCTCGTATCTCCTCTACGGAGCTATGAGGCTCTCCGAGCTTCCGTCCCGGGATTCCGAAGTGGCACGATCTCTCTGGAGGCACTATATACCTGCCACTGCAACTGGGTAGTACCCATGGCCTGCTGTACTGTACCTCGTCTCGGGAGCTAGGTCCATCTTGGGAGCTTGAGCTTTATCGATACTCTATCGTTATCGACCTGCAGCAAAGCCCAGAGCTTCTGCCGCCCGCCATTGTGTCCATTCGCCCGGGACCGATCCGGCTTGGGTATGCGATGCCTTCCCAGCCGGTCTGCTTTTGCCCGATCAGCCCATGGAGCCATGCGTCTCCCGTGGTGATCACACATGCTGGTCTGCTGGAAGGTGCCGCCATGCCTTGATGCGACCCATGGACACCCAGGCAGTCCATGCGGCAGTGGATTCGACGCGGAGACAGCTTCTTCGCGGGTCACCCAGGCCGCTCTCGGAATACCCACGTATGTACGTACTTGGTACATTACAACCTGCCCATTGATCAGCCATTCCTCTGTACGGTGTACCGGAACGACACAAATCTGTCACTTCTCGTCCTGCCCGAAGATTCTCGGTCGTCAGGCCATGGTTCCCATGCACTGGGGCAGCGGGTTCGCTATAAGCTTAATTTCACCCGCTGGTCTCGGTGGGCCCATCCTTCTCTTGGATTCAGGGTCTCTCTTCTATCTGGGTAGTCCTCAGGTCTCGGTACACTGCTGGGGTAGGGCTCCGTCCTATACCGTGTCTGATGAGCACATCATACTCGTTGTCACTAGCATATGCTGATCCTTGGATAGGTGCTCTTGGATGAACACCCTCGTGCAAGCAGTGTCTTTGGAGGGACGGTCTACCGGCCAAGAATTCGTACCTCTTGCAGAATCAAAGGTACCCAGGGAGGCGAATCACACTCTTGAACACCCGGCAGAAACATAATACTATTGTTTCATAACCCCTTCCACCTTCACCACTTGGGACTTGTGGTCGCACACCTGGACTTGCTGCCCCCAGAACTACTTGCTATGACGGGCCTTACACATAACACACTGCCAGTCGCAACAGTGATTTTCCAAGGAGAGACGTAGGTCGCGAGCTGGTGACATGACCGACCTTACTGGAATGAGCTGGCCCTGTAGATCGCCTGTCTGTGTCATGCGGCGCCAAAGTCCTGAGCACATGTAGGCAGGCGGGCATGTTTATAGGCAGTGGAACAGCTCGGCGATTGTGACGTGCAGAAGGGGGCTGATGTGCATGCTTGGACTACTGCGGTCTCGCCTTACTGCTGAACTTTGAGAGCTTCGCTTCCTAGTTGATATACATAGGCCAGGGCAGCTAGTCCCCGCCGCCACGGCACCGGTGCCACAATATTTAGGGTGAAAGAGCTACTTTATTATCTTTAGTCCATGCCAGGGCAGTGGACCTAGGAAAAGCGTTGCCGTCGACCTAGGCAGTCTGTCGTAGGATTGCTGACCCGGCTAATTAAAAAGCTTACGATGGAAATTTGGGTTTCGCAGGCGCGACCGGCTGTGGGCTATTCCTGTGCCGTTATACCAGCCGACAAAAGAGAGACTGAATAGTTGCGAGCATTGCAGCATGATCTGTGAGCCGCGCGTCTGATGTTGCTCGGGAGTCAACTCGTCGAAATATGCTGAATCTGAAGGCGCCGTCGATGCATCGATTGCCCATTTCTTGCCCCTGTCCAAGGTTGCGTTGCAGCCCGTCCGTGGCCCTTCCGTCGAGCCGGGGAATTTTTTTTTTGGGATGGGGTTCACCAAGCGGTTGGACCGTTGTCGATTAAGCCATTGACGCATGTACCGGTACCTCAGTGGATGACGCGCGTGTGGAGCTCTTTCCCAGTCAGTTTAAGAGCGGCAGGCGCTCCTTCTTCAACCCTCGGAAGGCGGTGACGAGCAACTTCCCGGGCGATACGATCAATTTCTTTATATGACGAGAAGCCACGCATCGGATTTGATTTCCTTCACATAGGTATCTAAATACCTAGGTATCTTGCAATGTCTTTGTGCGTGCAGATTTGCCAGTTTGGGAACGGCAAAACAGCAACGACAGTCCGGCTGTGTTGCCGTGTTCTTCTAGAATAGACGCCCCAGGAAGGAGGGGCCCCTGGTGTTCTTTCGTGCAGAGGGCAGGCAGGAACGTGGGAAAAAAGTTCGCGTGGGGCTAGGGTCCCCCGCGACCAGTCGACCCCCCCTTGGCAAAAACGCGAGCATCCCTGCACTCAGGCAGAACAGGCAGGACAAGTTTGTTGGGAATCGAAATTGAATTCGGTGGATTGGTTCAACATACCTTACCATGCAGCCGGACTTGATTTGATGTGCTGTGTAGTGCTGCGAGGCTAGCAAGGACCAAGGGAACTGTTTTGAACGGTCGGCATTACTGATCGCCTTCCGCTTGTCCTTGAGGTTGTTGGTCGAAGCCCTGCTCAAGAGAAAGAAAAAGAAGTGACGAGCAGCAACAACATCGGCTTCGGGCACCCACCTTGCAAGCTTCTTCTCTCCTTCCCCCCCTCAATCGATAACTTTGGACCCAGGCCCCGTTCGTCCAAGTTGCAACCACCATACCTGCTCACTTGATTCATCCATCGTCGTCTCTACCATCTAGCCGTTCCTCCCTCTCCCACCACCCTCCTCTTCGGCCCCAGTTCACTGCGCCAACATCTTCGCTTCGTGTGCCTCCAGCCTTCTTTCCACTGTGTGTTCACCGCGATAGAGTTTTGCACTCGCTGCTCTTGACTGAGTATTTCGAGTATCTTCGAGACGAAGAGACACAGGAAGTTGTAAGCTGCCCTCTGCGCCGGCCTTTCTCCAAGCCGTGGGACTTGACGCTGACCGTTTCTCAAAGATATCCGTAGATCTCATAGACGATACCCCTTTTTCACCATGTACGGCACGGGTACTGGCGCCCAGACGGGCGTGTCGACCCCTCGGTCTTCCGCCTCTCTCCGACCTCTGACCGTGTCCCACGGCACTCTCGAAACCTCTTTCCTCATCCCTACAAGCCTCCACTTCCACGCCCTCCAACTAAAAGACCGCTTCAGTGCGAGTCTTCCACCACCAACCGACGAGCTCGCGCAAGATGACGAGCCATCTTCCACGCCTGAGCTGGTGGCCAGGTACATGGGTTTCATTGCTGAAGAGGTCGAAAAAGGGCGAAGATGACTCTCAGGGCTCTTACGAGGATGTGCTCAAGTTGATTCTCAACGAATTCGAGCGGGCCTTCCTCCGCGGCAACGATGTCCACGCATTGGTTGCAACTCTGCCTGGCATCGACGCGTCCGAGGTCCTCCGCAGCTACTACGCCTCAACGCCCCACCAGTCTGCTCTCTTCCGCGCATCTGAGGAAGGGGATGCCTCGGGCCTTCCTCCGCGGCAACGATGTCCACGCATTGGTTGCAACTCTGCCTGGCATCGACGCAAAGAAGTCCGAGGTCCTCCGCAGCTACTACGCCTCAAGGTCGGTGCTGAACAGGGCTGTCCGCCCCCACCAGTCTGCTCTCTTCCGCGCATCTGAGGAAGGGGATGCCTCCATCTATAACATTTTTGGTGGCCAGGGCAACATCGAGGAGTATTTCGAGGAGCTGCGGGAGCTGTGGCAAACCTACCCATCCTTCGTTGGGGACCTCATCTTGACCGCTGCCGAGCAGCTGCAAACTCTGGCTAACAACCCATCGGCCGAGAAGCTGTTCACTAAGGGTCTGGACATCATGAACTGGCTGCAAAATCCAGAAGCCACCCCGGATGTGGAATACCTGATCACCGCTCCTGTGAGCTTCCCACTGATCGGACTTGTGCAGCTGGCGCATTACGAGGTCACCTGCAAGGCCCTCGGAATCCACCCAGGCACGCTGAGGGAACGAATTAGTGGTACGACTGGTCACTCTCAAGGTGTTGTGATGGCAGCTGCCACTGCCGCGGCCGACTCTTGGGAGACTTGGCCAGAAATCGTCAAGTCTTCCCTCTCGATCCTTTTCTGGATCGGTGCTCGCAGCCAGCAGACTTTTCCTCGGACTTCCATGACTCCTTCGGTGCTGCAGGACTCGATCGAGAACGGCGAGGGGACTCCCACGCCCATGCTGAGCATTCGTGACCTCTCGCAAGATCAGGTCCAAACGCACATCGACGCAACCAACAAGTACCTGCCCGCCGACCGACACATCGCCATTTCACTCATCAACAGCCCGCGCAACATGGTCGTGACCGGACCTCCCATGTCCTTGTACGGTCTCAACTTGCAGCTCCGGAAAGTCAAGGCACCTACGGGTCTTGACCAAACACGGATTCCGCACACGCAGCGGAAAGTCCGATTTGTCAATCGATTCCTGCCGATTACTGCTCCTTTCCACAGCAAGTACCTCGCTGAGGCGACGTCTCTGATCGATGAAGACCTCAAGAACATCAAGATCGATGCTGAGTCGCTTGCCATCCCCGTTTACGACACCAACACTGGGAAGGACATCCGCGAGGAAGTCAAGGGCTCACTCGCGACAACCGGAACTGGGAGAGGCGACAATTTCGAGAACGCGACCCGGCGGGGGGGCGTCCTGGATTTCGCCCAGGTGGTGTTTCCGGCCTCTCGGCATCCTCACCAGCCGTAACAAGGAAGGCACCGGTGTCCGCGTCATTCTCGCTGGCACCGTCAGCGGATCAGCCAACGATGTCGGTTACAAA